>NC_081856.1:31225442-31525442 GCF_963259705.1 Myotis daubentonii | reverse complement strand
GCTTCATTCGCTTAGCCTAATAATTTCAAGGCTCATCACACTGTGGCATAGATTAGCATAGACTAAAGTCATTCCTTTTTGGGCTGAATAATATTTCATTGTGTGGATATACCACATTTTGTCTACTCATCATCTGATGGGCATTTGGCTCTACTTTTTTTTTTGTTGTTTTTTTTTTTTTGCTATTGAATTGGTGCTTCTAGAAGCAACTCTGTACCAGTTTTTGTTCAAACGCTAGTTTTTAGTTCTTTGGGGCATATACAAGGAATGGGATTACTGGGTCACATGGTAATTTTATATTTAGTTTATTATGGAATCACAAATTGC
Organism: Myotis daubentonii; assembly: GCF_963259705.1. NCBI lineage: Eukaryota > Metazoa > Chordata > Mammalia > Chiroptera > Vespertilionidae > Myotis > Myotis daubentonii. The sequence continues at coordinate 31,525,115 of NC_081856.1, read as the reverse complement.
TTGCCACAGCAGCTGCACTATTTTACCAAACTTAATTTCAACGAGAAAGTATTTCTTTCAAGGCTACCCTGTGCCTTGATAATTTATTCTCCCTCCCAACTTCAAAAGATTGTCCGGAGGGCTAATAGTCTTTGTGAAACCTAAAGGCCTTTTGAAAGCAGCTTTTATATAAATTAAACGTATTATGCACTCAGGCATTCATTACAGTGTTCTGCAAGGAGCTGGATAGTTCAATAAATTTACATTAAATTCTATCTGTATAGGTGTGAGCTTTTACAGTCTTAGAACACCCGAAGCTGAAAGGAGACAAATTGAGTTGAATTAGTTTGCCTCCACTTGACCCTTTTAAAAAAATGATATATTGGAGGCATTTTAGAAAGTGCAATCTTTTTGAAGTATGGGCAGGCTGACTCCAGTTGTTAAATCCGTTAATTAATTTATCTCTGTTCAGGACATTCTAATGAACTGAAACCCAAGATTGCCGTTAATCCAATGCAGAAGCAAAAGCGTGGCTGAACAGATGATATTCACTGTGCTTTCTCAGACTTTAAAAATGCTTTTGAAATAACCAAGAGGAAAACAAATGAGAACGATTTTTTTTTTAGCTCTAGATAGTGTTTTAAAAACTTTTGTTATGGGAGACAGACAGCTCCTATTACATATTCTGCTCATGCGGTGCTTTAGGGAAGCTCATCAACCTAGCAACGTATTTAGGCAGCACTTACCCCTCCCCATAGCACCTGGCTTCCTGGGTGCCAGGCTTTCTGAGAGAAAGCCACTTCCTAGGCCAGAGCTCACACACAGCAGTCGCAGAAGCCAAAATAAGATAATAAGAGCTTGGTCTTTGTTTTTCTTTATCATTTCCAAATTGCCTGTTGCTATGCTAATCTCTTCAAGCACCTCATAGGGTAAGGTGCTTTGCATACGTTATCGACTTTAACCCAGTAAACACTTCTGAACAAATCTTAAAAGTATCACGTTGCTCAGTACCTAGTGTATATGAAGCATTTTATAGTCCCTATTTTAGGTCTCATAACAACCATGCGAAGTAGAGGGTGCTTTCATGTTCATTTTAGAAATGAAGAAACTGGGTTTCCAAAGGATGAAAAATCAGCAAAGCTGGTCAAAAACAAATGACAGCTTATGATAAGGTCTGAGCTCCTACTACTATGCCAGTTACCTTCTAGTAAGTAAGAAGCAGATATGCACATAATAAATATTGAAAATTTAAAAATATGCTTCTTCAAGCCAAGATGTAACATAATTAGACTATTTAAAAAATAGATTGCATTTATCTGCCCACTACCTAGATGCCAGCTGGAGTCATTCTGTTCTTTGAGATTCCCATGATCTTGACTGTACCTCAATCTCAGTTGTGGTGGGAGTTCCATGTCTTTATAGGATTGTGAGGGGCTTACTTTCACCTATTAACTCTGATTCTGCGCTCCAGCCTCTTCTGAATTAGTTCAGTTTATAGAGTGTCCCCTTTTCTTTTTCCTAGAAGAATCTGCTGGTGGAATAAAGAAAAAAACTGACGGGCTCAAGTCAATTTTGGCTTAAATCGCATTTTATTCTTCCTTTAGGTGAGCGTTGGGGAGAAAGACCCCTGAATCATTCTTATCACTAACCAGCTTTTTACTGCCATGAAATCCCCTTACTAGGGGTTGTTCCTAAAGAATATTTAAAATTCTTAGTAAAGTGAAGTAAATGAGGGGTACAGCTGATGGCTTGATACAAATCACTGGGAGTCCATGGAGAGAGTGGGTGCACAGGATGGAAAAGACTTGAGAGGTGTGCAACTTGAACATCTGTGTTTTACAGTGGCGAACACAGCAGATCAGAGTGGACCCTGTTTCATTCAAGTTCAATGGCTAGTTAGATAAATATGACTTTTATTCCCGACTGCACTTTGCTACCCACAGATATAGGAGCCTAAACACAAGGACCCAAGAGTTGAATGAAATGAGTGTCTGACTCATTTGCCAGAGGGAGATTCAGGACAATTTGCAGTAATCTATTATCATTCTCTGAATGTTTCTCTTCAACTGCTTCTCTTAAACCCTGAAAAGTAATAAACATCTCTGTCTTGCCATTGTCACAAGAGAAAAGTAATGGTGTGCATTATGATATCATCCAAGATAGTACCAGGACTCAGATATTAAAGTCCCCCAGGGCCAGGAATGGAGTTTATAAATGAAAAATTTTAAGATCTCTCTGTGTTAACTGGTAGTTCAAACTTTAAAAACACAAACAAAACCTACAAAACCTTGGTAACTCCAATTTAGCTTATATGAAAGAGGAGACGGAAGAGAAGTGAGAAGGTAGTGAAAAGTTAGCATAAAAATTTGAAGAACAACCAAACATGTTTTTCATATGATTTTTAAATTGCCTGGGGATTTAAATTTAATTTATCCTAGTATATATATACTCCTTGAAGCAAGTTGTCCAATCATGTATTTTTCTCCATGTTGCCATGGAGACTGTCCACACAGGACATTGATGGTTAACAAGAGTGTGATGTGTTCTGATTTCTATGCCCATCAAGCTACATTACACCTCCATAACTTTGAAACATCAAGTGGAATTGGAGTTTGCAATCTTCAAAGTGTCATACTTTGCCTTTCAGAATTCACAGGGGTAATGAGTGTGTACCTGAATAAACCAACTCCATAAATAAAAATGATTAATATTGATCAAATATAGAGTAGTTTTCTCATGGTCTATGCATATGGGTCTATAAAGCATAACCAGGTACAGCTAGAAATGACAGTTCTTTCTAAACAGTGTAATATAACTCACAATTATAGTGTCTTAGATTAGTAAAGGGAACAAATGCTGTGACACATCTAGCAAGTTAGGGGTATTTCCAAGCCTCAGTTTCCAAACTTCAGTGTCAAAAACTCTATGTAGGTTACGTGGGTCTTTGAGATATTCTCTCTTCTGAAAGAGGATGCAATAAACTATCATGAGAAAGACCTGTGCCTTGCAATCACACCAACAGACAAGGGTTGGGAATGGGTTTGCAATACTAATTGTGCGATTTTAGCTAAGTCACTTAATCTGAAAGTGAGGGTAATGAAAAAAATATAAAGTGAGGGTAATGATATTTTCCTGATAAAACGTGAAGATTCTTGGTTTATTTAGATACATTCAAATTACCCTTCTGAATTCTAAAGAGCAATGTATTACACTTGCAAGATCCAAGAAATCATTTAAACTCACAGTGCACTGAGGAGGTGGTGACAGTATTAATCAGCTGTGCTATAGTAAGAAGTAACCCCTACATTTCAGTGGGTTGGGACAACAAACCTTTATTCTGTCCCCTGTTACATGTCAATAGCTGCAAGTCAGCATCTGTATGGAACCTATTTTATTCATAGAAGAGAGAGAGAGATGAGAGAATTGGAGCAAGTACATGATGCCTCTTTAAACTTCGTGGGAACTTGGTAGACTGACACATTCCATTGGCCAAAGTAAGTCACATGACCAAAGGCACTGCAGGTCTCATGGCAATGAATGAGTATATTTAACTCTCTTATAGGAAGGGGGAGTGAATAATTGGAACAATGATACAATTTCCTACAATAACTATTGCTGTTATCAGAGAGACTGCGTTGGATGAGGGTAAAAGCCTAGACTGAGTCTTACAGAGCTACTTTCTGTAAGAACTCAGGCAAATTACTTACTCTTTGTGTGCTTGTTTGCACAACTGGAAAATTGGGATAATAATATCTATTCCCTTTCGTAGAATTACTAAGAAAATGAAATGAGTTCATGTGTGTGTATGTACATATATGTATACATAATATAAAGATTATACAGTATATGTGCACATAACATTTACACAGGGTGGAGTAAAAGTAGGTTTACAGTTGTTCATATAGAAAATAATACAATAATTAATGAATAGTACTGTGTTACACATACACGCAACTGGAAACCTACTTTTGCCCCAACCTGTATAACTTACAGGGGTCCTCAAACTACGGCCCGTGGGCCAAATGCAAATACAAATATTGTATTTGTTCCTGTTTTGTTTTTTTCCTTCAAAATAAGATATGTGCAGTGTGCATAGGAATTTGTTCATAGTTTTTTTTTAAACTATAGTCCGGCCCTCCAACAGTCTGAGGGAGAGTGAACTGGCCCCCTGTTTAAAAAGTTTGAGGACCCCTGACTTAGAACAAAAGCTGACACACATACAAGTACTATGTGTTAACTATCATTATCATTTTCATCAGTGGTTATACTGAGGGGATAGTAGATTTACAGACATATTCCCTGTAGAAAGACAAATCAATTAAATTTAAGTAGCTGTGGTGGAATGTTATGTAAATTTCCTACATCTCTCAATGAAGTGACCTTCTCTACACAATTCAGTTGGTCCTTGTCACTGATTCTCTACCACTTGCTTCTTTTGTCTTGCAGTCATCAGCGTTTGGAGGGGACTGGAAGAAAAGGTAAGAAGGAAGATATGGTAGCTAACATTTTAGCATGAGCCACTAACTTGGTTTCTTTTTTTTTGAGAGTATTTGATATTCTCATATTCAACAGCTTTTACACAAAAGCAATTTGGTTTTTTTGAATCTTTTTCTGTGTTTTCCAAGAATCAAATTCAGAAAGATGTTTCTGGTAATGAACATTAGCCCTTCTCCCCATGGGCTTATTTTCTTAGTCAATGAGCACTGTCTCCTTCCACAACTTTAATACCCTATTTCGAGAAATAATCAAATAGGCAATTTCCCGAATAGCACTGTAACAGGAATAATGCGCACAGCCTCACTGCCAGAAAAATGGAGGTTCTATCGTGCAAAATATGCATGGTTTATTTCTTCTACCTATGCCACAGAGTCTGCTTGAAAATTTAGTCTTAATTTCCTTTCAATGGCATCACTGAAATGTACTAAGTCAGGAGAGACATCTATAAACCAAGATTTACATGCAAATAAATATTTCAACAATGATGCTTTTTTTCCTATCATAAGGCAAGCAACCTAGTGAAAAACTTGCTCAAATCCCAGAACTGCTCACTTCAGTGACTTCAGAAGCACTGCTGATTGAGAAAAGAATCATTTCCCTTTCTTCAAAAGTTTTTACTTTTTTCTTCCCGTGAAACTTGTCCAATTATACATTTATGCATTAGAAATATTATGCAACCCTCTTCCTACTCGTGGCAGCACATGATTCAAAAGTCTCAGACACAATTTTTAAAAATTGCTGAGCCCAGCCAGCGTGGCTCAGTGGTTGAGAGTCGACCTATGAACCAGGAAGTCAAGGTTGGATTCCTGGTCAGGGCACATGCCTGGGTTGCGGGCTTGATCCCCAGTGTGGGGTGTGCAAGAGGCAGTTGATCAGTGATTCTCTCTCATCATTGATGTTCCTATCTTTCTCTCCCTTTCCCACCCTCTCTGAAATCAATAAATATATATTAAAAATGTGTTATGTGTATATGCGTGTGTATGTGTGTACTAACACTTTGTTCAAATAATACAGACCTGAATTCTAGGTCGAAGAATAAGGCTTTATCTGGGGGAGAGTTTTGTGAGAGGAGTGCTATTGGTGACTTTTTTAGTTATTACTTATCATTGGATTTTGAGTCTCCCCCCTCATTTAGAAGAACTTCCCCCCTTCATTTTCTCTTCATAAATGATTAGAAACATAGTTGGCATTTTCCTTACACTTCCACTTTCAAATACTAATTTCACCACCTTCTCTCAAGAGTCTCCCCTTTTTTGATGTCTACCTGCATTTTCATGTGATATCCTGAATTGCTTTACTTTCTATTTTCTCCCAGTATACTCGCAAAACTCAGGCACACTTTCATCATTTGTGCCATCGGTTGTGACCTTTAATCTTTAAACCAAATAGACAATTTGGTGTAACACTATGAAAATTCAGCCTGCTTATCGTCTTTTTTCCTGCTGATATTTAGTTTGCACACATTTCTAATATTTGAGTTTAAATGGTTTTTCCTGACTAGAAAAGCATATTCCCTCTGTCTTGCAGCCCAAGGAACCACACAAGGGTCTGCCCGCTAATGTAGAGAAAGAAGAACGCAAGAGCCACGTTTGATGAGGCTTATCCAGGTCCATTTAATTCCACAGGAGGTGGCTGTGGCCCTGAAGACTGGCAGTGTGGAGTCTACTACCTAGAGCAGCCGTGGGCAAACTACGGCCCGCGGGCCGGATCCGGCCCATTTGAAATGAATAAAACTATTGAAAAAAAAAAGACCGTACACTTTTATGTAATGATGTTTACTTTGAATTTATATTAGTTCACACAAACACTCCATCCATGCTTTTGTTCCGGCCCTCCGGTCCAGTTTAAGAACCCATTGTGGCCCTCAAGTCAAAAAGTTTGCCCACCCCTGACCTAGAGTAACATTCTGCTCTTCAACAGCCATAAAATTAACTTAAAATTTATGGTTCTGGCAAATACCGATTGCTTTTTATTAACTAAGACTATTTCACCGGGGAGATTAATTTGACTAAAATGCTTTGAAATTACTTGCACCAATGAACTATATTATAGGTGGAACTTGGTATAAATGATGTAGGAGGGGATTCAGAAATAACAAGGTGACAAAGCTTAGAAAACCTACCGCATCATCTCTTCCCTTGATTTGATTTTTAGCTTTGTTTAACTTTCTGGCCAGAACTAGAAAATGGTTCTGGTAGAAAGTTAAAGTGAAAATGAGGGATTTTTTTCAATGACAAAGTAATATATCCGACTAGCTCTTCTGCTGAGAATGATAAAAGTTGAATTAAAGCACAAAAGGAAGCAAAAAGCAGCTCTCTGAAAGTATTGGAAAGCAACCAGAGTTACCACAAGTATGGGGCTAAGATCCAATAGAAAATGAACATACATCATAAGCCCTCAATGTATCACAATTTTATCTCCTAAGAGCATTTGCCTATAGGAGGCGTAGAAACCAAGAAAAAGTGGTGTCATGGAGCTTGGGGCAGTCTGTTGGGTGGGGAAGACAAAAACTGGAGAACAAGACAATGAAGGCACTCTCAAAAAAGTAAGCCTGAGCCTGGCCAGTGTGGCTCCGTGGTTAAGCATAGGCCCGTGAACCAGGAGGTCACTGTTCAATTCCCAGTCAGGGCACATGCCCCGGTTGTGGGCTCTATCCTCAGTGGGGGCCCGTAGGAGGCAGCCAATCAATGGTTCTCTCTCAACATTGATGTTTCTATCTCTTCTTCCCTCTCTCTTCCTCTCTGAAATCAATACAAATATATTTTATTTTTTTGACCTATTTTGCAGAATTTATTGATATCAAACACAAACTATACATAAAACAGAACTTTAATATGACATTCCATAAACAAAAGGTGCAAAGTCATGGGAAGGGTCCCCATCCTGATTTCCATTAAAATAACAGAGCACAGTGAGACCGTCTCACTTCAGGACCACAGGCACGGCTTCAAATCTACAGACCACACAGGGGGCCCTGCCCCAGGTTTCCCAAAGCAGACAGGTGCACACCTGATACAGAATCATTACAGAGCTTCCCCTTTCCATTAGACTTTAAGGGCAATTATTGCAACTTAACTTAATTTTACATACAATGGCTAAAAATTTCTAAAACTCTACTTCCCTTACCAGTTTGATAAGCACAAACTACAGTTTATTATAAAAGCACCACTTGAAATATCACTACACCTACGTACATTAAAAGTGCAATAACTGGGCCTGTGTGCCCCACGCAGGCTCAGCGTTCCCACCATCTGCCCACACAGCACAGAAGGGAAGCTCTGATCCCCCAGAAACATTTGCTCCAGGCGATCTTCCTTCTCCAGTTCCTCAGGCACCTCCAGGTGGCCTGGGACTGAAGAACATGTCCTCCCTAACATGGAGTGTCTCACTGGCCAGCACATTCAGAGGAAGAGGAAAGCTGAAGGGCCTCAAGGAGGATGCTCAAGGGGACACAGGGACAGAGTCCCTCTGACTTCTCAGTGGTGGGAGGGATCTGAGCAGGAGCCGTGAGCATCTCAGCAGGAGGGAGGGATGGAGGTGTCAGGCACATGGAGCCCCACTGGCCTTCGTCTAATGTCGTGAAGACATTTCTGAGGGGCTGGCCTAGAACCTCAAGAATTGGTGGGAACTGGCAGGGCTGGAGAGTCTTGATGGGAGGGCCCTGGTGCTGAGGTTGGAGGTCTGGTCTCTGGGTGCTATTCAGGCTAGGGCTGAGTCTGGGTATCTTTGTGGGCTTCTGGCAGGTTTGGCTGGAGGTCTGGGCAGCTCTCTTGCCAGGTACCTTGATGATGAGATCAGAGTCCTGGCCCACACTGCGTGCAGCAGCATGTTGGATGCTGTGTGAGTTCCCATCAGGGAACTTGGCCTGTGGCTGGTGGATGAGGGCTTGGTCCAGGCCCTGGTTGCTGAAGGCAGAATGGGGTCTCTTGTCCCCCTCATGGACACTGTGGGTGGGATCCTGGACCAAGTGTGTGCCTCCTGCATGAGGGGAGTCTGTGACAGGCCCTTCCTGTCCATTCTTTGGTACAGGAGGTAAGCAGGCACTTCTCACAACACCTTCGACGGGAGGTGCTGACGATGTCATGACACATTTCCTTTTCGGTGACCAAGGGGTGAGATCAGGGTCTCTTACGTATTTCCTCTTGGTGTTGTGATCGGGTCTCTGCACGTGTGGATCCCTTACATAGTCACAGGTTTCTGTCTCTTCCTTCCCGTTTTGCTGGGGCCTGCATGTGGTTCTCCAGGGAAGTCTGCAGCAAGGAGCCTCTCTCTGTTCCTCATGCCATGCTCTCTGCTCATTCACCCTGTCAGCCCTTGAAAGGGTCCTGGGTTCCGTTGGACCTGGGGGTTCCATGGTTTCAGGTTCTCCTTCGCCTTTTTGGGGCCCACGGCCTGGGCGGCTGGGGACCTATTCCAATGATTCCTTGGACACCTGCTTGCCTTGTGCCCAAAGACCCTGCAGTTCCAGCATCTCACCCTCATGTAGTCACAGGATTCTGGCTTGTCCTTCCAGTTTTGCTAGTGCCCTTCCGGGGCTCTGCCGGGTCCTCTCTGGCGCAGAGCCTGTCTCTGTTCTTCATGCCTGCGATCTCTCTGCTGGGTCAACCTAGCAGCCTTGTTGAAGGGCCCTCGGTTCCTCAGGTCCCTGGGAGTCCAAGGATTTTGGCTCTCCTTCTTATTGGAGTCCAGGGCAGGGGGGCTTAGGGCCCCACTCTAACGCTTCATGGGACACCGGAGGCTGCTTGCCTTGTGCCCAAAGGTCCCACATTTCCAACATCTCACCCGGGGATTCTCCTCCTCTGGTGGGGGAGCCTTGCATGCCACTGGGGCCCTCTGTGGCTGCTTCCCTTTTTGGGCCATAAGGGTATGCGGGGCGCTCTTTCTGGGTCGCGACCTGCCTTCTGCTATACCGCCTGAGACCTTCACGTCTTCCTCTCTCAGCTATGGACTTGCAAATCCCCTGCAACCCGCTGTGCTCAGTCCGTGCGCAGACCCTCAGAACAGTGGGCGCTGGACCAGCTGCACTGGGCTCGCTGCAGCTTCCACGGTGCCTGTCCAAGGGCCCCTGGCAGGGCTTCCGGTCCTCCTTGACTTTTATGAGGGTTCAAGTTGACGTCACACGTAGGCGGTGACTCTCAAATGAGCATAATCTCGCGGAGGGATACAGGACTGGGCGGGTCGCACTGCTCTGGGTTCTTTAGCGTTTTCAGTCAGTTACACATTACAGAGATCCATTTTCTTACTCTTAGGAAGATGTGGCTTCTATAAGAAAGACCGACATTTTCCCTTACTCCTGCCGCTCCCTTCTGCGCTTTGCCTTGTTTGATGCGATGACACGCATGTGAGATAAGTCGACTGGTCATATACAGAGCGGAGAGTTCTTTGGCATGAAGTCCACCCGCAGTGTGTGCAGCCAACGACCTCCTCCACCTCCAGAACTCCTCACGTTTCCAACTGAAGCTCGGATTCTGTGAAAATTCTTTCTTCCTCTTAGACTCACTGCAGACCATCTGCCACCGTTATCGCCTCTGTGTCTGGGGAGCGGACCCAAGTCTAGGGAATGCACAGGAATGGAGCCCCCAATTTTGTCCCTGTGGGACTAGTTCGCTTTACACCAGAGTCCTCAAACTATGGCCCGCGGGCCACATGCGGCCCGCCGAAAACATTTATCCGGCCCACCGGTGTTTTTGCCGCTGCTGCCTGTTGCTTAGCAGTCGACTAGTTTTTTTTAAAACTATAGTCCGGCCCTCCAATGGTCTGAGGGACAGTGAACTGGCCCCCTGTTTAAAAAGTTTGAGGACCCCTGCTACACCTTGCCTTGTGACTTAAATCACTGTCCCCGAGTCATTCCAATACAAATATATTTTTAAAAAAGGTGAGCCTGAGAGTTTGAGTGCAGTCTTCCCCACGAGGCATCTACCAGTTCCAAAGGACTACATGCACAAGGCAAGCAGCTCAGAAACGAAGCAGAGAGTGGAGGCTGAGAGGCTAACACCTAAAGAGAGGAGACTCCTCTTAGCTGGTCTCGAACTTACCCTATTGTTATAAACATGAAAAAAGCTGAAGGAAATACGTAAAATACCTATTTGCAGCCAATGGATAGCTGTAATCCTTGTGAGAAGGAGAGCACAAGAGGTGACCCTCATATTCATGATGTTTTCTCCCTCACAGTAGTTTCCAATCTGCAGAGCAAGGACATGTTGCAGAAGCAGAGAATTTTGGTCTTGTTAAGGGAAGAAGACAAAGATTGAAATGTTAAGCTGCTAATGTGATTAGGGATTAGAGAGCATGGTCCCAGAGAAAAGTCAGCCAATTTACTAGGGAGAAGCCACTCCAATTTTTAGTATATAATCCCCTTGAATCCTTGGCCTAATCTTCAACTTCAGGCATAGGGTGCAGCTACGAGAGGCTTAGCAGAGAACAGCTGTGAGGCTTGGGAGCTGAGCAAAGATTCAGAGGCTGCCCGGTGCTGGAAAAACAGAATTTGGGGTCAAAATTCAGACAGATTGGAGAGTCCTTAAAAAAACCCCACACTGACATTTTAGTGGAAACAGCAGGAAGGCATCGCTTTAGTTGTCAGGACAATGCCCCAAGAGTGTGGGTAAAACTAAAACCTAAGCCCTACATCATTGACAAAGCCGAGAACTAAGGCTTGACAAGATCAAGGTGATTGGCTTATCATTTAACTGTCTACCAGGACACACTTAACATTCCTGAGAGGAAGAAAACAAGTCAAAGTGCCTACAGTGTCTTAAAAATGTCTGGTATGCAAAAAAGCATGAAAAGTGATCAATAATCAAGATAAAAGAGCCAGACCCAGAGATAATCCAGATGTTGGAGTTAGCATTTAAGCATGTCAAACATCTATAAATATTGTTAAAAATAGAAGAAAAGAGGAAAATGTATGACAACATAAACAATCAGAATCTATAAAAAAAGAACCAAATAGACAAACTGCCAAAATCCAAAGAGAAAAATCTTTAAAGCAGTCAGAGAGAAAAAAGTAGATTACAATTAACAGCCAAATTCTACTGGAAACAATGTAAGCTACAAAAAAATAGAACGACATCTGTAAAAGTCAACCTAAAATGCCATGCCTAGCAAAATAATTCTGAAAAAAAAATGAAAGCAAAATAAATATATTTTCAGACAAAATGAAAGACTTTGTCGGCAACAGCTCACACTGCAAGAAACACCATGAGAGTTCTTCCTGCCGAGGGAAAATGACCCAGATGAAGAAAGGAATGAAGTCTACTGTAAAAGGCAATATGTGAGTAGGCATCAATGAATATTAACTTCAAACAATAAAGTCTTTTGCAATTCATAACATCAATAAAAGTAATATGTATGACAACAGCACAAGAGACATGAGAAGAGAAAAATGAAGATAAGTTCTTTACATTTCTTGTGTTGTTTGGGCAGTGGTAAATGTGAAAAAACAAAGTATATGATAAGAGAATAGAAAGTATATTGCAATTTTAGTCTTAGCCCATAAGGATTATACCAGAAGGTATAATAAAATAGCTAATAGATAGGATACAATAGAATAAAAGAGTTGATTAATACACAGAATGTAAAAAGAAGAACTATAGGAACAAAGAACAGATGGAACAGAGAAAATATAGCAAAACAATAGACATAAATTCAACTCTATCAGTAACTATATTAAATGTATATGGACTAAACACACCAATGTAAAAAATGAAAACTGTCACATTTGAGAAACATTAGAAAAAGCTAAACTACATGCAATTTTACAAGGACCATTGATAAAATTAAGACATAATAGAGTTTAAAAGCATGGAAAAACATATACTACATTAACCAAAAGAAAGCTGGTATGTTTATATTTATATTATTCAAAGTAGACTTTCAGGCAGAGCAGTGGTAGAGATAATGAAAGATATTTTGTAATGATAAAGGGTAGACTCAACAGGAAGATGAAACAATGTAAGTGTGAATGTATGATGGCTTCAAAATGCACAGTCAAAAATTAACCAAATGAAAGAGAGAGGCAACTCTATAACTAGTTGCAGACCTTAGGACATTTCTCTCACTAACTGTTAGAATGTACAGATGGGTCAAAGCAAATAAAAATGTGTATAAAATACTACCTCTAAGGCTATAGCTAAAACTGCAGTATATACATGGGGTATATAGAAAAACATCATACTCGGGGGGCATACAACAAGTCTCATCAAATTTCAAATAATTTATATCAGCAGTACATATTCTTTGTCTGTCTTGGAATTAAGTTAGCTTATTATCAATTTTTTAAATCCTCCCCCAAGGACAAGTTTGCTTCCATTCAAAGTCCTCTTCCCCTCTGCTTCCCCAAAGCAAAGTAGATCCTCAAAATTATAACAGGCATAATCCCTACTACTTGAGGCCATGGAAAAGTGACATGTATATCTTAGCTGGTATAAGAATGAATCTCTTTAAATGAACTATGAACTTGATTATGGAAGAAGATTGCAAAAATGTAGTATGACTAATGTGAGATGTTGTGGTTTTTTATCTTTTTCTCCTTTTTCTGGTGTGTGTGTGTATGTGTGTGTGTGTGTGTTCCCATTTGTAATTAGTAAGTGCGTGGAAGGTCACACTAATGCCCGTTCACATGTTAAAATCAAAGCATCCCGGAGTACCGCTGACAAATAGTGCGGTGAAGGCCTGGAGGGGCGGGGGGAGCTGGTGGAGGGTGCCCATAGAGGTAAGTACAACCCAGGAGAAATCTCAGGCCCTGATTCTGCCCTACCCAGCAATGTTTATAATGACATTTTTTTTCCCATAAAATGAAGAAATTCATATTTGTAAAGCACTGGGAGATGTTTGGGCACGGGAAGCTCTTACAATGCCAAGAATTCATTTGAAAGAGCTGCGGGCTTTAGACCTGAGGGCTCTTCAGCTAGACAAGCTGCCCAAATGGGCCTCGTAGGGCCAACTTCTAAATGTAGTCAGTCAAGTCACGGCAGCACCACCTCGAAGGCGCAGACTTGTTTCCCACTAGATCTGATTGCGCTGGCAGCTCATGGCAGAGTCGCATTTATGAATAGGACAGCTCTGTCCACGTCCCTGGCTATGCCATTTGTTTGTGGAGGTACAGGCCATGGTGCCGCCTTGGAAAGCTCCTCTGGTGACTGTGCTGTGCCTCCCTGGCTAAGACACTGTGACCGGAGCCTGGAGGGAGGCTGATGGCACAGGCACTGGATGTACCCAAGGTATGAGGGGCGGGGGGTGGCCTTGAAACAGCCGCTATGTCCAAGTGTGCATCCCCTCAAAATAGAAAAGTTTCTAATATGTAAAATGGATTGAAAATATTTTTATTTTTAGACTCAGGAAATATTAGTGCTGAAAAGAATCTTAGAAACTGTCTTTCCCAAAGCTCTCATTTTATGTGAGGAAAGCAAAGAACTTGTATGCATATACACATAACCCATGGTCACAGACAATAAAATAGTGTGGTGAAGGCCGGGAAGAAGGGGGGAACGTGGTGGAGGGGGCCGATGGAGGTAAAAGGGGACATCTGTGATACTTTCAACAATAAAGATAAAAAAGATTAAAACATTAGGGTCAATTAAAAATGGATTGTAAATATTTTTATTTTTAGATTCATAAAATGTTAGAAATTGTCTTCCCCCAAGTTCTCATTTTATATGAGGAAACCGAAGCCTCTTGTCTGAGCCAGATAAGGATTCAGTCCCAGCTACTTGGAAAATATTGTTTCAAATTTATCTTTATCTAAGTTCCCACAACCTTCCTATGACCCCTTCCCTCCCCTAACTCTCTTTCTTTGTCTTTGACTCTTCTCCCTCCCCAATCAGAGAGGACAATCTCTCCCTTCTCCTGTGAGGGACCCAGCGCCCCCCCCCCCCCCCCCCCCCACACACACATTTGTACACAGGCTGTTCTGTGAGCTGTAGAGACTTGAGAGACACACCGGTAACAGAACATTTATTTGGTAGCCACGAAACTTTGAGAGCTTGGCGTTTTACATACATCCATGGCTCCTATTTGGTGGTATTTAGACATTTGGAAAGATACACAATACATTCCCGTCAGGAAAAAAGTGCAAAAGCAACAGGAAACTTGGCCCAATTCCAAATCTCTATCGTTTTTGATGTTTCCTAAAGAGAAAATGATTTCAACATAGAAGCCTGGAGTGCTGCAAGGTGGGGGTGTCCTTAAGCATCCATTCAAAGTCCAATTTACAGCCAAGAAAATATGTGTAGTGTTTGTGTCTCAAAAAGAGCTGATGACCAGCATGATACTTGAGACACAGTTTCTCAAAACGTGTTTGCACAATTGAACTTCCAGGAAGAGAAGGCTACACGTGTGAAACAGGCCTCACAACACCTCACCCTCTCTCGCCATCCACCTCCAGAACAGTCACCATCCAGAGAGCAGGGGTTACAAAATGACGAATTGAACAGTTCGCCTGTTATTCTGCTGATAGTTTTTATGAGATGGGAGCCCGGAGCACGTTTTTAAATGTAATCTATAATTCATTGCACATGAACCATAAAATGCAAAAACATTAATTTTTACAGCAGCTCGCATTATTTATGGTATTTTCCCTGTCCTCCTATTAAAAAATATGTCTTGCTTAGATGTGTAGAATGTTCCCAGCTGCTAGATTATTTACAGGGAGCTTGATGAACCATTATAATGATTTAGCCATTAGAAAATTACAGCAGTTAAAAAAGGGCAAACTGTTTCTGAGATGGTGCGGCATTGAATGAAAATCAAAACAGGGGAATGAAATGTATTTACGAAAACCTAATTGCCAAGTGAAATTGATCTGAAAACTATGTCTTTGAAATTTCATTTTAGTCAGGGTACACAGAGCAAAACACCCCAGGCGATGTTTTGAAAATGAGGCCTGCTCATTGGAGGCATTTCTTTGGAATGAGGAAAAAGAAATGTGATGAAATGAGACCCAAGTCTCATGACTTACTGGTGTTGCTCTGTTTGTTCATTCAATCAGTGAGTGCATAAGAGCCTGCTGGGAACCATGTATTGTAGTAGATACTGGGGATATAAAGATGAAGAAATAGGGTCTCTGCTCTCTGGGGAATCAATCCAAAGACAAGCTCAAGGAAACGATGCTATCACTGGGCATAGCTGCAAAGGAGCAGAGTGGACGCTGATCTGTCTGTGGTGCCTGGAAAGACTCACCAAAAAAGCTGGGAATACTGCAACTGGACAGATGTTGCAAAGCGACAGGTGCTTATCTTGCTTGACTTACATAGCATGTATTAAAAAATTGCAAGGGAAACCCATCAAGGTGATGGAGTTAACTGGCGCTTTGATGTACCCAAACAAAGCAAGGAGAAATAAAATGTAAAAAAGAGAACTTAGCAGAGATAATCAGGTTAGAAAACCAGGCAAATGCTAGTATATTCAAGAACTAGGAATGAACAGAAACATGAACAGGTGGTAGGGCCAGAGTGAAGATCTACTGTGTCCTCACTGGCAGTGGTTTAGCTTCCTGCTGGCTTGATGCCTGCTTCTGTGTTCTTCTCAATATCGCCTTATGACTTAGGACCTGCAGTGGGTTGAATAGTGTCCCCCTGCCCCAAAGTCACGGCCATCCAGGACTTCAGAATGGGACCTTGTTTGGAAATACAGCCTTTGAAGAATCTTGAGAGGGAATCACCCTGGATTCAGGGTGGGCCCTAAACCCAATGACTGAGCTGTCCTTATAAGAAGAGGAGGGCCCACTGGTGTGGCTCAATGGTTGTGCATCGACCCATGAACCGGAGGTCAGGGTTTGATTCCTGCTCAGGGCACACGCCCAGGTTGCGGGCTCCATCACCAATAGGTGACATGCAGGAGGCAGCCGATTAATTATTCTCTCTCATTGATGTTTCTATCTCTCTCTCCCCCTTCCTTCCTCTCTCTGAAATCAATAAAAATATATTTAAAAAGAAGAAGAAGAGGAGGAGGAGGACACATAAAGACAGTCAGAGGAGAAAGCCACGTGAAGATGGAGACAGAGCTTGGAGTTATGCAGCGAGCTGCCAGTGAAGGCATGCGGGGAGCCACCAGCAGCCAGGGAGAGAGGCAAGGAGCCTCCCAGAGAGCATAGGCTTCCTGACACCTTGGTTCAGGGCTTTTGGCCTCCAGACCTGGAACAGAATCAATTCGTGTCGTTTGATGCCACCAAGCTTGTGGAAATTTATGACGGCAGCCGTAGGAAACGAAGCTATGTTCCAAACCTTCGTCAAAAGGCTTGGTTCTGGGGGTGATCTCTTCATAGGTGATATAAATGTCTGACGACTATGCCGTACACTTAAAACTAATGTAATATTGAATATCAACTGTAATTGAAAAAAAATAAAAATAAAATAAAAGACCTGCTTCTGGACAGGGCGCAGGGTATAGGGGGCTGTTGAAGCAGCTATAGAGGGAATCTGTAGGGTCACGAAGACAAGTGAGGACAGAGAGCAAGAGCAAGAGAGGCACAGACAGCAGGTGAGGAATGCAGATGTGAGAGACATAAACCCCACATCCAAACCCAAGTCAAAGGAGTTCCCTCCAAAGAAGCCTGCAAACATGAATTCACAAACACATGCAGAAAACTCGCTTTCAGAAAAACAGTCAACAAGAATCAGCTCCTGGAACATAAATATACGACCGATGTAGTTCATTCTGCAGCAGGGCCTGACAGAGACTTCACTTATTTGTTTCATTAATGAGGTTTGCCACATTTATTATTTTACACTATAAATTCTGTTGGTTTATATTGATACAGGCTCTAAAATCATTATGTTAGGATGCCCCCAAAGATAAATTAAGGTTTTATATCCACATAAAGGAAAATAAATTATGAAACAAACCCAAGCAGAAATTAAAAAAAATAATAGAGGTATGTGAAAATTATTAGCTGCATCCAACTTTGTTAGCTGCAGAGAGAACAACAGTAGAACTATTTTCCTGAAAGGTTTCTGTCCATGAGAAAGAAGGTCCTGGGAAGATGTTTGCCTATGAGCTGAGATGGCCCTAGACATTTTTCTGTTTTTTGGGGGATTGTTGATGGGAAACCTGATCTTTTCAGAGACATGCACACACTTCCTGAAGACAGAAGCAGGAGAGGACCAAATATTTCCTCTTTCATTTCAAGCTGCTTGCTGTTCTCTCTAAGTGGTCTGACTCAGACCCAAGCGGGGTTAGCTCTGACTCCTGTGTCATGGACAGTCGTCATAATTTCTTGAAATTAGCACTGGCCTTAGAGTCAGGAGTGGGGCTGATGATGTGGGGATGGGCGATGGGGGAAGTGGGTACCAATTACTGACCCAGTGGGCTGGCCCGGGACTAGGGCATATATTCAAATCTTGCGTAAGGATTTCTAGCCAGTCCACCCTTGCTCAGGACCCTGAACCTTGCCAGGCTGGGTCAGACATATAAGAAATTCTGACCAGGTTTGTTTTAAGTATAAAATGAGTGAATTTGAGCACTACTCCTTTGCCAACTCTGAAGAGCTTTGGAAGTATAGAAATTGTACACGTAGAGCGAAGAGCAAATATTTTATCTCCTCCAATGTGCTTAGCTTTGTGCCTGGATCTAGGCATTTGTTGACTTGAAAAAACGAAACTAATTGTAATGTACTATGCTAATACAAAGTTTTTGGTTATATAGACACAACGCTCTAGTATGTTAAGGTAGAAAATGAAAAATATGGAGCAATAATCGCCATATTTTGGAAAGTAAAATAGCCTAGTGATTATTATGAAAAGCTGATATTGTGTGGGTGCTCTGTGCCAGGAATTGTTCTACATGGTTTAAAAAGCAGAATGGGCTTTGGAGTCTCATGGCCTGGGTTCAAATGCTGACCCCCCACAGTGGCTGTGTGAACTTCCCTAAGTTACTTACACTGGCTGGGCTTCCTCTATTCCACATAAAATGGGATGATAATGGATACATTTTAATGATTGTATATGATAATACATAGTATCTAGTCTCTGCTTCTGAATTACATGAGCTAATAAATTTCCTTTAATGGTAATGCTATGTGAATGGAATTTTTCTCTTAATTGCAACGGAAAGCATCTTGATGTGAATATTATTGCAACATGCCAAATAACCAACTCATTCTAAAATGAGGGTTAATTATTGGAAAAATACTATTTCATATTAATATTATTGGAAAAATATTCTGATGACTAATTTTTCCTTCTTCATGTGAACATTTGTTTAAAAACTGGGCTAAGATCATACTTCCAGAATAAAATTGCGCTTTAGCCACACTGACTGGGAGATGGAGAAGCAAGAAAATCAAACTGTAAAGGTCAGATTCTTCTAGACAACCTCAATGGCATATAAAACAATAGCATGTCAGTTCCTATTGACCAGCCACTTACTGCTACTCCAGGTTCTGTGCTAGGTGCTCTGCTTACATTTTCCTTACTTCTATTTTACAGTTATTACTAGGAAGAAACTGAAGCTCAGAGAGTGGGTTTAGGGTCTCATACCTAAAACAGTACCCAGCACAGGCTGAGCTCTCACTAAATAATTATTGCATGTTAATTACTGCCCAAGTACATACCAAACCAGGGTGCAGACCCATCATCTTTTCTTCCAAGTCTTTGCTCCCATGCAAGGTGGTATGGCCATAGGAAAGTGTGAAAGTCTGTCCTCTGGTCTGATTTACTGGATTGTTATCTAAGGCCAGTAGCTGTCAATTGAGAAAGTTCAGTGCCATCAAAGTCAATTTCTAATTGAATCCGAGTTACCATTTTTTTTTCAGAAGTGAGGCTTCTTAGATCATTGTTGAGAGCAAGATAAGATATATAAGCTTGCTGGAGAACCAAGATGGCGGCATAGGTTAACGCCGGAGTTTGCTGCTTTGAACAACTACTTCAAAAGTGAAACCAAAAAACGGAAGGGACATCACCCAGAACCACAGGAACGCTGGCTGAGTGGAAGTCCTACAACTAGGAGGAAAGAGAAACGCATACGGACACTCAGAGGAGGCGCAGTGCTGAAGTCAAATTCTGAGGTGCGGAGTGCGCGGAGCGGGCTGGCGGCGGAGGGCGCGGTTGTTGTTTTCAATCGGGAGGGAGTCGCGGACTCTGGGCACCAGATCCGGGCGAGTCTTTAGGGACCCAGACTCGAACGGGAGAAGCGGGAGTGTCTGGCTTCGGTCGGAGCGAGTGCAGCTTTCTCTCCCAGCTTTGCAGCGGGTGCTGGGACTCAGAGAGGCAGAGCTCCTTGGGACAGGACTGAGAGCCGCCATAACTGCTCTCTCCGGCCCACCCTGTTGATCCTGTGCGACCCGCCCCGCCCAAGCCCTGCACAGAGGCATTTGCCGGATAGCCTCAGGCAAAGGCTAGATTAGCACCTCCCTAGAGGACAGAAGTTCTCTCACTGCTGACACAGCTGATTCTCATAGCCACTTGGCCTGGAGGTCAAACCCTCCCTGGAATTAGCTACAACAATCAAGATTTATCTATAAGACTGCGAACAAAGACCACTAGGGGGTGCACCAAGGAAGCATAACAAAATGCGGAGACAAAGAAACAGGACAAAATTGTCAATGGAAGAAATAGAATTCAGAACCACACTTTTAAGGTCTCTCAAGAACTGTTTAGAAGCTGCCGATAAACTTAATGAGCTCTACACGAAAACTAATAAGACCCTCGATCTTATATTGGGGAACCAACTAGAAATTAAGCACACACAGACTGAAATAACGAATATTATACAGACGCCCGACAGCAGACCAGAGGAGCGCAAGAATCAAGTCAATGATTTGAAATGCGAGGAAGCAAAAAACATCCAACTGGAAAAGCAAAATGAAAAAAGAATCCAAAAATGCGAGGATAGTGTAAGGAGCCTCTGGGACCGCTTCAAGCGTACCAACATCAGAATTATAGGGGTGCCAGAAGATGAGAGAGAGCAAGATATTGAAAACCTATTTGAAGAAATAATGACAGAAAACTTCCCCCACCTGGTGAAAGAAATGGACTTACAGGTCCAAGAAGCTCGGAGAACCCCAAACAAAAGGAATCCAAAGAGGACCACACCAAGACACATCATAATTAAAATGCCAAGAGCAAAAGATAAAGAGAGAATCTTAAAAACAGCAAGAGAAAGAAACTCAGTTACCTACAAGGGAATACCCATACGACTGTCAGCTGATTTCTCAACAGAAACTTTGCAGGCCAGAAGGGAGTGGCAAGAAATATTCAAAGTGATGAATACCAAGAACCTACAACCAAGATTACTTTATCCAGCAAAGCTATCATTCAGAATTGAAGGTCAGATAAAGAGCTTCACAGATAAGGAAAAGCTAAAGGAGTTCATCACCACCAAACCAGGATTATATGAAATGCTGAAAGGTATCCTTTAAGAAGAGGAAGAGGAAGAAAAAGGTAAAGATACAAATTATGAACAACAAATATGCATCTATCAACAAGTGAATCTAAGAATCAAGTGAATAAATAATCTGATGAACAGAATGAACTGTTGATTATAATAGAATCAGGGACATAGAAAGGGAATGGACTGACTATTCTTGGGGGGTAAAGGGGTGTGGGAGATGTGGGAAGAGACTGGACAAAAATCATGCACCTATGGATGAGGACAGTGGGTGGGGAGTGAGGGCGGAGGGTGGGGCGGGAACTGGGAGGAGGGGAGTTATGGGGGGGAAAAAAAGGAACAAATGTAATAATCTGAACAATAAAGATTTAATTAAATAAAAAAAAAAGATATATAAGCTTGCTAAGGTTGCTAAACTCAAGTAGTTTGTAGCTCTCAAAGGAATTCTTCCTGTTACAAATTGCATGCCTTAGGTTGACATTCAAATGTTGCCCCAAGTACTTAAGAAGAGCTGAAAACTTGCATTCCACACCTAAGAGTGGTTATTCTAAATAAAGTTTTGGAATTCTTGCCCAACCTTGAAGTGACTATAAAAATACATTTCCTTCACATTTTTCTTTTAAAAAAATCTAGAATAAAAGTATGCAGTTTATAGTGAGGTTTTAGTAAATGTTGATATTAATCGATGCTATTTTTTCGAATCCAGTAATTGTGAAATGGCAATATTTGAAAATAGTTTTTCAGATCAGTCAACTTGGATCTCATGCAGTAAATGATAGTCAAAAGTGCTCTGTGTTCATGAAGAATTGTCTTATTTTGATCAAGAAAAAAAAGGCAAACGGCAGGTATCTAATCTTGTATTTTATAGCTTCTGCTACTTCCTGTTGTAGCTCTTTTGCTGCTCATATAAAATTCAAGGTCCAGGTTGCCAATGGTAAGTGTAAAACCCCAGTCCTCTGAGAACACAGTGGTTAATACAGTCTTTTAAATTGCCCATTAGGACCTACTTGGTTAATCAGTAAACAAATTGATATTGTCAGCATCTATTTTAACCAGTTAACTGCCACATACTCAAAATGAAACCATCCCCACATGCCATGATATTTTGAATTTAATTAAAAAAAAAATCAACCGCTTGCGTCTATAGATGCTTATGGCGTACAAAGGGTGAATAGTAACTACTATTTATTGAGTGCCTCCTAAGTGGTAGGTGAAGTGAGAAAGGTAGGATAACAAACTGGGTTATGCATATTTGCTGAAGTTTGAAGGCTAGCTTACTAAATGTGCTACCTAAGTTAGTTACCCAGTTTCCTCTGCTTTACAGTGGAGAATAATAATAACTACCTTGTAGGTTGTTGTGAGAACTAAAAATATTGTATTGCATCGAAGGCTTTGCACACGGTAAGGTTTCAATATGTCATCATTGCTGCCATTATTTAAAGGGAAAATCACTTGACGAAGGTCATTTAGCTTTGAGTGGCAGAGCCAGGATTCCTTTGTATTCTGCTGATACTCTTATGTATGACAGAGAAAACTGGCTTGATGGGACTTGGGAACAAGGGAAACACATTCGTGGGCATGGACATTCAGGGCTTCATGGAAGGGATGATAACTAATCTGTGTCTTCAAGGATGAGTAAGATTTGGGTAAGTGAAAATAATTAGCACTTTATCCTCCAGGCTCTTTCGAATCTCAGTGGCATACACAATGATGACAAATAGGTTTCCCTATTAATTTATTTACAATCATTCCTTAGAAGAGTGCTGTCATTGATTAGAGGGCCAGTGGGGGACATTTAGGCATCTCTGCCTTTGCTTACTATTCTCTGCAAGTTTGTTTTTCTTCATAATTTTTGATCCTTAGAAGAATGCCTCCATTAAAGCCCAAATTTTGGATGTTGCATGCCAAAAGACCCACTTTACCCACTCTGGCTTTACACAAGTGTTTTTGAAGGGACTATATATCTAATTTAAGTGAGAGATATGGTGGGTAATATTGAAAATTAAAACTGACTTGTGGGATCTGAACTCTAGCCAAACTCAGCAGTACCTCATTATCAAATCCCTGTTTACACTACCTCCTGGCTTACAGTATAAGCCTGTCCAGTTCAAGGGGATATTAATGGTTACAATAAAGGCCCTTTCAATTGCCTTTCCAATCTGCACATATTCTCATTTTTGTTCTTCAAGAGACTGCATCATAAAAATCCCTATCACAGCTAAAGGATGGGTTATTTAGCATGTCACAAAGGTACTACAGAATAAACTGAAGTAGACAAGGATCTGGGAGGTAGATTTTTGAATGGCTCTTTTTCAGTCCTCTTCAAAAATAGACCTTTCATCATGTTTGGTCTTTGAAGAAAGTCCTGGGAAATGTATACTCGGCTGAGTGCATATGATGCTTGGTAGAAAGTCATTCCTCCCAGGATCCTTGAGTTCTCTGACGTGAGCCATCCAAAGTGAAAGAGCTTGTGACAGCATCCACAAGCAAGTCCCCCTCTCAGTGGACAGAAACTCCTTATTCAAGGATAATTGGTACCAGGAAAGGAAAGCTCATAGCGAATCCACTTCTCAAGGTACCAACATTCCACAGCAAGTCGTTGATCAATCATTCAGTCATCAAAAGGTTTGCTTTCTTTAAAAGGAGAACAAATATTATGTGAATAAGGGTGCTTTCTCTTACATTTAATACAGTGAAGGTTATGAATCTCTGCACTAATTAGAATAAGAATGTACCATGTGTTGACTGTTTTTAGTTTTCTTTTTGCTGTGGTTTTTTTCTGAGTAAATTATATAATAGCAACAAATACCATCTTTCAGTGACCATTTGATTTTAGCATCTTGGTTATAAACGGGAACATTTTAAAAAAATATTCAAAGGCTTATCTATTTTTCTGAGGGCCTCCCCCAATCCTCTGATGTTGGGGTTATTCCCCCCCCCTTTTTAAAAAAACAAATAACAGTTTTACTGAGAAATAAATAGCATATTATATAATTCACCCATTTACAGTGTACAAATTCAATGGTTTTTAGTGTATTCAGAGTAGTGCAAACATTACTGCAATCAATTTTAGAACTTTTTTTTAAATAAAAAAATAAAACCTGTACTCATTAGCTTTCTCTCCCTGTTCCCTATCTCTCATACTCCCAGCCCCAGGCAACCACTAATCGATATTCTGTGGCTATAGTTCTGCTTATTCTGGACATTTCCAATAAACAGAATCATACAATATGCTGTGTGTCTGTGTGTGTGTGTGTGTGTGTGTGTGTGTGTTTATGTGTGATGGAGTTCTTTCACTTAGCATGTGTCAGTACTTCATTCTAATGTATAATATTCCATTGTATGGCTATACTAAGTGTTTATCCACTCATCAATTGATGAAAATGTAGGTTGTTTCTACCTTTTAACCATTGTGAGTAGAGCTGCTATGATATGTATTTACAAATCTTTGTTTGAATGCATGATTTCAATTCTTTTGGCTATATATCTGGAAGTGGAATTGCTAAGTCACATAGTAACTCTATGTTTAATCTTTTGAGGAACTAAACTGTTTTTCAAAAGCAGCCACGCCATTTTACATTTTCACCCAGAGTCATTCTCTTTTGAAGCACTGATTTACCATCATCATTTTTTTCTTCCATGGCTAACTTGTCTAATTCTCCCAGATCCTCACTTATGGATGGTTTGACAAAGACTCTGAGTAGTTTTCCAACCTAATCTCACCAACTCCATGAAATTCTGGACCTTTATCAGGATTTGCCATTTCACTTTGCCATAGATTTATTCTCTGTAATAGAGGCTTGCATCTAATTTGCATATTTCTGGAAACAACTCCATTAAGCATTAACTTCAACTTAAAGGTGAGAAAACTTAGGCTCAGGCACATTAAAGAATTAGATAGTAGGTAGATGAAACAGCAGCTGAATTATTGTGAAGAATGGAATTGGCTTCACAGGAAAAATAATAGGTTAGAGGACAGTGTTACCTAGAGGCACTACTAAACTTCTCTGAGCTTCCATTTATGCTACCTCACTAATTTCTCCAAGGAACACTAAGAGAATAGTATAGGACAGGGGTCCTCAAACTTTTTAAACAGGGGGCCAGTTCACTGTCTCTCAGACCTTTGGAGGGCTGGACTATAGTTTAAAAAAAAACTATGAACAAATTCCTATGCACACTACACATATCTTATTTTGAAGTAAAAAAACAAAATGGGAACAAATACAGTATTTGCATGTGGCCCGTGGGCCGTAGTTTGAGGACCCTGGTATAGAAGTTAGGATGTGTGTGCTGCAAATAACAGAAAATGTTACCAAATGAGGCTTATGCCTTTTGACTTATTATTATTTAATTATTTTTACATAATATGAATTCCCAGAAAAGACAGTTGCAGAGTTGGTTCAGGAGTTCAACATTGTGAGGGCTTCTGAGTCAATTTCAATGTGGTTCTATTTGCTACTTCTCCCTCATGGTTGCAAGATGGCTGCACCAACTCCAAACAGCATGCCTCCATCCTGCCTATTCCCATGCCAGCGAGGGAGGGAAGGTGTTTCTTTATTTTCATTCTGTTCCTTTCATTTTATTAGGGAGGAAACCTTTTTTCCAGAAGACCCTCACAGACTTCCTCTGATGATTCCTTGGTCAGAGAGGAGTTGCATGCCCACTGCTAATTATAAGAGAAGCTGGGAAAACGAGTGCTTGGCAGTTTTAGCCTCTAAGTTGTGTGAAGAGCTCTTCTAGCTTGGAGAGTGTGTAAGAGTGGCCACAGAGTCAGCAGTCACCATGGCTGCTGCTGTTGGGAATCACTATCCCTAGTTTGAAGGTGAGTTTCCTGAGGCTCAGAGATGCTAAGTAACATTATACAGCTAGTTAGTGGTAAAGCTGAGATCTGAGGCAGGGAGTTCGAATTCTAAAGTCAATGCTATAGCACATGGTCTTAGAGGTAATGTCTAGCTATGTGACATGGGATAATTTACCACTTTCCTAAAACTGAGTTTCTTCGCCAATAAAGGAAGAATAATACAGAGTTAGCTGAGGCTCAAATGAGAAAATGTCTGTAAAGTATCTTGAACAAATAACTGCTCTACCAATGTTGGTTTCCTACCCCATCTCCCTCTGCAACAGCTTAGTCATTAAAATCCCCTGTCTGTAAAGTTGCTGGTAAACCCAATCATGCTTATATTGAACTGCAATAGAATAGAATACAAAGGCTTAAAGGGTGGCTACTGACTTGGCCACCTTTGACTGACAGTAAAAATTTATAAGGGAATTGCAAACATCCTAATACCAATGACAGGAGATTTGGGGGATCATGGGGACCTTTCTGGAATTCCAGAAATCACAACATGGGGCTCACTCTTTCCTACTGACATATATTGACAGAGAAGGGAGGAAAAGCAACCATTGTTTTCTGAAAATTCTATAAAGACAAGACAAAGTTGAAGTGGCCTTCCAAGAATTAGATGGACAACATGCTTTTTGCTTCCTGATTTTCTTATGTGATTTTTGTGGCAACTCAGGTTAAAATTGGGGACTGGAGACTTCTTTATCACATCACAACAGTAACCAAATCCCCTTGACCTAAGCGTGCAGGACTCCATGTTTACTCCTCAAGGAAACAATTTGTATCGAAACGGTTCCTGATATGCAAGGGAGCTAGATGTTGTACAACCCGATAAAGGAGAAGCTGCTAAATTCAGGCTGTTCATCAAACAGTTTAATTTACCCAGAAGACAGGAAAGAGTAAAGCAATATGATGAAGGCCTTCTGCTTAGCTTGTAATAGAGAACATAAAATATCCACCTTGAGAAATTGTTTGACTGGGTCCACAATTCACATAAAATTATGCTACGTTTCTGAGTATGGCACGGGGATATTCTTTTTGTCCTCTCTCTGGAAATTTGCTCATTTTCAAAACTTCATGATTCATCTCACAACATCCCTTTGGAGTTCAGCAGGCAAAGTCAGCACACTGGCTCCGAGGAGGCAGTTTATGATAAAGGTCAACAGCGCGGGCATCGCACCCGTTTTAGGTTGGTTCCCTGGAAACAATCTGAGGTGTAGTTTTGTGTATGCGAGTTTACTGAGGGGTATGCTTGGGAATAATACATGTGAGGAAGTGGGGGAAGTAAAATTGGGTAGAAAGCCAAGTTTAATTGATGCAGTTGCAACAGAGGCCTCCAAAGAGCTCATGGGAAATTCTTTGCAGTCTCCCCAACTAGGGCAAGGTGGTTGGACTTGGTACCTTCATCAGGGGGCGCATAACCTTGGGTAAGGTACCTCCCTTTGCGGAAAAGCTCTATTGTGAAGGGAAATTCAGGGAGCTAGCAGTTTTGAGTCCTCAGTAGCCAACACTTTTCTGGTGGCCAGTGACCAGTACAGGAGTTGTACTGGCCTGGGATAGAATCTGGATGCTCTAGTTGTTGTGGGAATCTGGGCAAGCCACTGAACTCTGCGACTACCTCCCAGAAGTTTGGAGGTTCAACGAGGTCTACTGCTTGATAAGTGATGCTCAATAAATGTCGCTATTATTATTTTGTTGTACTCTACGACACTTATCGAGTCTGCTGTTCTGAGCTTTATAATCACATATCTAATTGCTGACAGAATTCTTATACCTGGGTGTGCCTCAGTTTCTCCAGACTCTACTCTCCTGTACTCAGCTCTTTACGCCATCCTTAGGCTACAGCCCAAGAGAACGAGGGCAACTCAAAGAAGAGCTGTGAGAGGAGAAATAAGAGCGAGAGTGAGAGCGAATGAGAGACAGTGAGAACCGCAATTTTGGATGGGTTCAGTGGGACATTGGGGGGGGGGGGGTCTGTGTTAAGCTGGTGTGTAGAATACAGGGTTTTCTGCACAGAACACTTTTTTCTCAGAGTGCCTCTCTTAGGATTGCTATTTCTTGGGAATGCTCTGTGGGTTACATGCCTAACGTAGAATACTTTGCATTAAGTAGAAATATTAAATACAAAAGATGGCTATAAGCCACAGTTTTCTCTTCCAGTGGTCCTAGTTGGTATTATGTTTGATTTCACTGGTGTTCTAGAAACTGGTACACGTGGGATATCCATAGGGTAATTTATTGAAAATTTAAAACAGTGTGTAGAAGTATTTGTGTATGAAACTAGGCGCAAAATGAGTCCAGGCTGCCAGTCATGACTTGAGCCAAATTAAGCAGAGACAGGGTTGAATCATATATGAGTGTTTATTCCAATAATGCCGGCAGTATGCAGAGAGCAGCAGGTCATCCTGTAGATTCTGCCCTATCCTCCCCTACTAGCTGGCTGATTATATATGAACAAGGAAGAAAGGCTACATGCAAGGGGGAAAGGAACAGGATAAGGGCTGCAGGGTCTGTGGCTCATGTGTCCCCTTCCAGGAATTTGAAGTCTGATAACAAGGTGGTTAATTTTCTATGATGTTAAAACCAAGCTCAGCCCGTTCCTGAGACTGGAGAATGGTCAGCACTCCTGAGGCAAACTCCCAGAGGGGGGCAGGGTCCAAGCATAGCAACCAAATCAAAGCGTGTCCTGTCCTTGGTTTGTTCTCAAAATGTATTTTCCTTTCTTTAATATATTTTTATTGATTTCAGAGAGGAAGGGAGAGGGAGAGAGAGATAGAAACATCAATGAAGAGAGAAAATCATTGATTGGCTGTCTCCAGCACACCCCCTACTGGGCTCCGAGGGGTCTCATCTTTTTACAGCCCTGTTTTTTTTTTCTTGCAGCACATCCTCCAGTTTCCCAGGGTTTGTAGGACAACCTCTTCTCTATAGTTAGTAAGGTGAATAATCATAAACAACTGTGGTCCTCCTCTTATTGCATGCCCTTCCTCTTATGATTTAGGAGATCACCTTTAGGCACAAGTGATGAGTGCATAATGATTTGGAAGAAGAGCAAGGGGAAGTAGCCGTAGACTGCACCCAAATAAGAAGGACCAGGAGCAAACATTAGCAGGAGAAAGGAGATAGTCCTGGAGTACAGACAATCTTAAATCAGGTAAACTTATGGAGAAGTCACCCATGGCTGTCGGCCCTGACCTGGTAGAACCAACCAGAAATCCAAGCTGGTGTATTGAAGAAGACAAAGGAATAGGCGTATAGGAAAATGGCTTGGGGAATAAGAAACTAGGCAATGGATCTAGTCTTGTGCACAACACAGGCTCAATAAATATTCATTGAATGAACAGATATCAGTGCTAATGGTAAGTTGATATTTAACCCAACTGAAGGCGTTTTGAGTTAGGGGGTGTTGTACATTCTCTCCACTGGGAATCAGATGTGACAGCAGACGATGGGTGGGCTCTCCAGGAGGAGGAAAATCAGGCTACCTGGACCGAGTAGGGGGAGACGGGGCAGGGAGCAAGGCAGCTCTCAGACAAATGTCAGGTAAATAAACCTCTGAGTCTCTCATCAATCCAGATGAAATGTGCCTCAGCAGCTGCTAGTTTAATTTCCACGTTGCATTGCCTGTCTTGTCACTGGAAACAGATATACTTATCATTTTAATAGGGGATATCTGTAGATAGCACATGTTTTACATACATTTACATAGGAAGTTTACAACCAACACAAAAATGGCTCTGCTGAGTGGACAAGGCAAGAGATTAAAGTGTACAAATACACCTCAGGCTGAACAGATAAAGCCTGGCTCTGACACTTACTAGCTGTATAACCTCGGGGAAGTCACTTCATTTTCTCTGCTTCAGCTACGTCATCGGTAAAAGGAAGGTAATGGTAGTGTTTCTCTTACAGGGTTGCTTAGGGATTACATTTGTTAATATAAGAAAAGCACTTAGAACTGTGCCTGGCACAAAGTAAATACAATAGATTACTGAGGTTATTGTGGCTGCTACTATAATTATTTAAAACCATGGTTGTAGGGGCAGTGGTTTGGGTCAGACCTGTCTGTGTTCTAACGCAGCTCTTGCAAACTCTTTGCTTCAGTTTCTGGAGCTGCTACATGATACCAGAATGCAAGGTTTTCTCCCCTCTCCAACTCATTATCTCATTCTCCTCAAAATAGCATCCCGTTTCTGTATTTGCTAGGCTTATAGCCATTTCATTCCATTAAAATGTTTACTAAACAATTACTCTGACATAGTTTTAGACCCCCTGGAAGCAAGGCAAAGGGCAATACCAGAAGGCCAACCTGACCTGGAGCCACAGTGGAGAAGATTGGAAAGGGGTCTTGTCTGGGGGAAATGCATTCTACTTCAGGGCAGTGGAGAATGAATAAGGAAACCAATGATTATGAAAATTCCCAAAACACCCGTGAAGAAAATAAAGCAGCATGAAGTGACATGACAGAGAGAAGTCTACATTTGATCGGCTCCCCAGACTTTGCTAAGAAGATGCTTGGTGGAAAGAGGAGGGTGCAGAAAAGATCAGGGCTTTTTGTTTTTTTTTTTGATGAGTTCATTGCGGACGATGGATTCCTGCCCCGTAGAGATATTATCTAGGTCAGTGGTGTCCAACAGAAAAATAATGTGAGTCCCTTATATGACTTTAATGTTTCTTGCACCCATATTTTTTTTAAAAAAGTAAGAAGAAAGAGGTGAGGTTAATTTTAATAATATATTTTAAAACAACACATCTAAACTATTATTTCAACACATAATCATATTGGAATATTTTACCTCCTTGTTTTGCGTACTAAGTCTTTAGAGTTCAGCATGCATTGACACGGCACGTCTCAATTTGGACTCATCCCTTTTCCAGGGCTCCGTGGCCACTGGGCATGACACAGGTAAACCGTGGTCCCAGGGCCAAAACTGGGAAGCCACCAGGGCTTGTTCATAGGTTTAGCTGAGGGGGAAGTGGGGCTGTGAGTTTGAGAATGCTGGGATAAACCAGATTAGTATTTGTTGGAATGCAGAACTTAGGACTTCTATGCATTGTGTTTTCTGGAGGAGATGAGCGTTCTCAATATTTCCAGATTTATTTTCAAAAGTACACAAATCCATTTCTCAGTGAATTTCTTAAATGACTAAATGTTCTTTGACATACATGATGAGAAGATTGCATCCCTTGCACAGTGAAGCATGTAACAGACTATATTTTGGGCGAGTGAATGAATAAATCAATAGTGAGTTAGGGACAACGGCAGCACTAGTCTCTCTCCAGATGGCCAGAGGGAATGGGCAGCAAAAGCCCAAAGACCTATTTCCAGTTCCATCACACTCTCTGGCCCACACCTTCCTTTGATTCAGGGCTGATTGATCCTATCTCTCTAGGGCAGAAAACCTGGCTGCATTTTCACAAGAACCACCCCTCTTGAAATGTGACCAGCCTTCCTAATAGCACTGGTACCTGCCTGAACTTCCTGTGGCCTTGCGGCTAATTCCATTTCAGGGGAAGCTGCTGCTCTGCGGAGTGCTTGATGGATGCTCTGCCGGGGAGAAGAAAATGGCAGGGAATGGCCTCAAGCTCAAGGTTATAGAGATAGCACCAGGCTACCTCCAGTCTCTGGGTTTTCAACATGCCCCTTGGGCATGAGCTGAGCCTGTTTCCTTTCCTTCTGAGGGTTACAGCACATTTGTGCATAGTGTGGACTTGCACTTGAAGAGTTCCGTGGTCAAGGCAGACGGGAGATGCACACGGGGGACGGAGGAGAGGAAACTGTACGTCTCCTTCACCGAGAAGTGTTCATTCTGCGAGTCCTGCTGATGGCAACCGCCCAGCTGACTTCTGCGTGTTTCGGTTATAATTAACTCCTATACGTTTTATTGGGATTAGTGACTTGTCAGCGTTTTTTGGAACTCAATACTGAGCCCTGGGTGTAATAACACTATGGTTCTTCCATGGGGCACAGTTTAGGGTGATGGATAAAGAGGAGAGTACCCCTACGATTTCATCAAACTTCCGTTTGTTTTTCTCCGTTTGAGAAAGCAGAGCACAAGACTTTTTGTTTTCTTTTCTTTTGCTCAGCAGAAACTGCAAAGGGAAATGCTTAATGGAAAGCAAGTATGCCCTTAAGAAATTCCTGTGTAAGAGTTCTCAGATCAATGCTCAAACTCATCTCATGCTCCCAGAAATTGACCTTCCTCTCGCTGAACATGGCACCTTCTCCCCTAGGGCGGAAACAGGTTTATTAACCAATTTTCACTTTGCAGTGATTCACTGTGGTGGAGGGGGAAAACCACTTAGATGAAGTATCCAAAGTTTTGGTTCTAGCCTCCCCTCAATGTGAAATCTTAGACACGCCACTTTATCTCTTTGTGTCTGTTTGCCTAACTGCAGGACAGGGGGTCGGTTACAATACTATGCACGTGTATTGTACACTTCCTACATGCCAGGCCCTATACTGTGCAATCTAGATATTTGATCTTGCTCAACCCTCATAGAATAAATGCAGGAAGACATAGGTGTTCACTTTTTGAAATGAAGAACCTGGGATCTTGAAGGATGAGATTTGTCTTCATGTCCAGATGTGACTCTGCAGCCCAGGCATGTAGTTACCAGACTACGCTAATGTTCTGGTTGTTGTGAGGAGGAAAAAGGTGCCTCAAAGCACGATGCAATCCCATAAAAACGTGAGGCATTATCACTCAACATCACCCATAGTGGTTATTGAGGGCTTGGTCCTGCAGGAGGTACTGAGAACAAAAGTACAGTGCATTTCCTGATTAGGGGCATTGCCCCAAATAAACATGCTTGGACTTGTCTGTTGACAAAAGGAAGAAAGAATATAAGGAGAGGAAAGACTCACCTTGACCAAAAAACCTGCTTGGTCAGCCCCCATCTCCTAGCATCCACCCTGGTGCTCACAAAGCTGTATTCATAATCTGCTTTTCAGGTCATTCCTGCTGGCCAAGGTCATTCCGGCCAAAGGGACTTTGTACTTGCTCTTCTCACTGCGTAGGAAATTCTTCCTACAGCTGTTTCCTTCCCACTCTTTAAGTCTCAAACCAAATGCCAACTTCTAAGAGAAATCCCGACCACCCAATTAATTGCTTATATATAGTTTTTGTTTGCTTGTTAATTGTTTGGCTCTTCTGAATAGGTACTCTTGCTCACTGTGCTATATTGGTGACTCACACAGCACTAGGCTCTTACTAGTCACTGGTAATAAATAAATTTATTTATTTATTAAATTAAGGTTGAGGAAGAAATTAATGACAGTGCTTCAGAGGACAAAAACCTGGGTAGGGTCCTGACTCAGATGCTAACCTATCGTCTTTAGTCTCAATTTGATTCCTACTAATTATTTCTATTTGAAGAACAAGATGATGAAGTTCTCATTTCTTCATCTCTGAATAGGTTTTTTCCACTCGTTCTAATGTTCACCTGCTTGCTTCCTGCCACTGCCTTTGGAGAAAGTGTAAGTTATGGGAAAGAGCAGGGTCTTTGGAGTTACATAGAACTGGGGTTAAATCCTAATTCCATCATTTACAGTGTGACTGTGGGTATGTGACTCAACCTCTCTGACCCCAAGTTTTCATTGTGTATGAAATACTTCAAAGGATTATCTTTATACTGAGATGAGATGTTCTCAAAAAATTCATAGCAGTGTCTGGTAAGTTGTGTTTTTATTTTTCTCTTCTTCCCAAGGAATTTAACTTTTTTGGAAATAAATTTTGGTCTTGAAGGATGCTGTCTGTTAGTTGGCTATAATTTGATTTGTTGATGTTGGAGGAAAAGAGGAAAAAGAAGAATTTTAGGTGATATTGCGATTTCCTGGAATGCAAGAATTTTTGTCTTATCTGGTATCAAAGTCATTGATACTTGCTAGGCTACTAGTAGGCACAAAAAATAAAATTAAAATGAAAACTTTAGATAGTGATACCAAAAAACTACAGAAATTTTCAAACCCTTTATGTAAGAAACCACTTAAACCATTGCCCTGAAGATAAATGCAACAAAAATTTCATGAAATGATTAAAAAAATAAAAATAAAAAAAAGAAAGCTTAAGGACTACAAACACAGCACCACTGCCTCAGCTTGGTTATAGTCTCTGATCCCAAAGAGCTGCTGACAACCTTGTCACGGAAGCATGCATATGTCCAAATTCATCAAGATGCTTGCATTAAATATGTACATTTTATATGTCAACTAGAGGCCTGGTGCACGACATTCGTGCATGGGTAGGGTCCCTAGGCCTGGCTGGTGATCAGGGCCGATCAGGGCCTTCTGGCTGCCAGCCGGGGCCTTCCTTCCTCAGCTGCCAGCTGCCAGCCAGGGCCTTCCTTTGTTCCTTGCCACCCCCTGGTGGTCAGCACACATGATAGCCAGTGATCGAACTCCTGGTCTCCTGGCCAAACTCCCGAGGGGACAATTTGCACAATATTAGGCTTTTATATATAAAGATTATGCCTCAATAAAGCTAAAAAAAGGGAAAACTGAACAGCTTTAATGCTTGCCTGGGGTTTTCTGAGATATGTAGGCCTCTGCCTCTTCTCAACACGTTCAGTTTCTTATTTTTGTAACTGCTACTAAATTAGAAAGACTATTATAAGGGGGGGGGAGGGATATTCTTTTTGTTGAAGTAGAAAAGATAATTCATCCAACATTGAACCTATGAAAACCTAAACTCTCTGAGCCTCTGAATCCTTCCTTTTGGCTTAAATCAGATGGTGGAAAGATTACATATGATACACATATTATAAATATGCATGTCTACTATAGTCATAGTCATAGTCATGTACAAAGAAACATGTATATGATCTATGTGTTTATAAATAATAAATAACAAATATAATTAATCCATAAAGGTTATCAAATTATTGATATCTTTATCTAAGGCAGCGGTTCTCAACCTGTGGGTTGCGACCCCTTTGGCGGTTGAACGACCCTTTCACAGGGGTCGCCTGAGACCATCCTGCATATCAGATATTTACATTACAATTCATAACAGTAGCAACATTACAGTTATGAAGTAGCAACGAAAATAATTTTATGGTTGGGTCACGACATGAGGAACTGTATTTAAAGGGCCAGAAGGTTGAGAACCACTGATTCTAAGGTAATATCAAAGGATATTGTTCAAAACAAGTTAAGATAGTCTCAGCTAATCAGAAAGATAATCAGAATTAGTTTTCATTTGCCCTAGTGAGCAAATAATATCAGTGTTATTTTATTTTATCCTATATAACCTTCTGGGGGAAAAAAAATCAATGATGATGGGGGGAGATGCATTTAGGAAAGACATACCACATACAAGGCCACGTAAGGGCACAACTGCTATTTGCAACATTTCCTAAATGGGCTTGTGTCCATTGCCCATGGTATTGAGTTTATTCATTTTTTTCTAAGGTAAGCTGCATTGGTTTTGCCAGGATTGCTCACTGTTTTCTCCATTTATTCACAGGTAGTATCATTCTGGTGATTTAATTATCTTAATGATCAGCTAAGCTGTGAACCTTTGTAAGATAGGTAAGAATTATAAGGCAAGATAAGATGTGAACCTTTGTGTTGGTTAAAGGGTGGACATACTGCTTTTGATATCATGTCCTTGTGATTGTCATAGGAAATTCAACACTATATTCTAGTGATCTGTTCCCAGTTGTGAGATTTTAGTGCTTATAGTGCATAGACTATTTTTTAAAAATTATACTATAATCAAAAATTGAATTTCAGAGATAAATTTTCAAGGTTAGGACATCAGAGCTTATCTATGCCCTAATTTTCAAGGTTAGGACAATCACAGAAACCATTTTGTTTAAATAATTTGGACTTGCTTTGAAAACTAAAGTGAAAGCCTCAACTTCATCGACACCACAATCATAACACCCTCCATCACCCAGTGCTTGGCTCATGGATCAATAGTTCTTCATTTCCTTTGCTCACTGTGATGACTAATGAAGCTCAGTCTCTTCCATAAAGACAAACAGCCGATGAGATGGAAAGATAATTACAAACAAGTAAATTATTGAAATTGAACGGAAAACCGATGTGAGGACACAGTTTTTCTTCTGTACAAAGTTTTCTTGTTTGTTTGGAGTCATCTAACACTGTGAACAGATTCAAAATGACCCAGTCCAATATCAGAGTATTTGACATTTGAAGAAAAGACCATCACTCTTTGAGCAGTCACTTGGAAACCAATGATTAAATAAGATGAAGGGGATGATTTTCCAAATACAATGAAAGATTTAAAGTATAGAGGCTCCAAAAGGCTGCAATGTTTGTTTGATTTTTAAACTGAAGAACGCACGCCTCATTTTTAAATGTGAGGAAAATGCTGCATTTAATGAGAGCAGATCTGGGACATTTTCAGAGCACAGGAAATTCCCTGCAGGTTACAGTCCTAAGAATAGCCTAGAAGCAGCAGTAGAGCAAAAGAGGGAGTGATTCTGAATCACTGTTTGGTTTATCAGAGGAAAGGTAGGTAAGCATCAATAAATGGCTAATCAGTTGTCAGATTTTAGGCAAATCAGCCATACATTGCCCTATGGTGGGCATTCTTGCTTTAGCAAAAAATACCCCTCAAACAGAAAACAAACAAAAGACAACACTTTCATTAGGAAAAGATGTTCTGTATGTAAAAATATATATACAGTGTTTTCTGTTCTCCTTAACTTAGTGATTATTGGCCAGACATGTTTCTAGCTTCCCAGTGATGATTCTCACGATCTGCTTATATTGCCTCCCATATGCCCCTTTATGTAAATTTAATAATATTTCCAATTTTCTTACCAGTTTGAATAAAGCCAAGGCTTGCTCAATGTCTGAACTTGATCTCTTTGGACTGTACTCCTCTTTGTCATACTGGGGAAAAAAAACAAACTTCTGCCTGGACACAGTTGTTAAATGTGACAGATTTCGAAGAGAAGTCTTTAAGCCATGTCAGTATAATCTCCATTTTTCTGAAAGTGAATTTACTTGAGGACAGAGCTCTGCCAGGGTAGGTTTAGCTTTTGCTGAGTTATTTAGATGGTTTGGAATGTAAAACTTTGAAAAGCTGCAAGGACTTGAATAGAAAACACTCATGCAATATACTTGAAATTGTGTTAGCCAATCGGAGATGACTATTATTAAAACCGTAAGTTCCCTCCCTTCATCACTCTGGACCTTTTCTCAGGAACATGCTCAAGAAGAATAGGGAATACCATCACCACACTTCTTGGAAAACTTTCAAGAGAAACAGTGTACTTGGGGCTCTACAAAGAACCAGAAACCATAGACTTTTTTTTTCTTCCCCAAACTACCAACAAAAAATCCAGCTCTCAGGATTTTGGTGATAAAGATTTTGAGCCTATAATTGACTCACTCAAATGTTTCATAAGAGCAGGTTGAAATATACAGATAGTTTTCCCCCAGGTATCAAACAGTTTGAATCCCTAAAGCCTCTTATTAAGATTAACATTAGGGCCAAAACCGGTTTGGCTCAGTGGACAGAGCGTCGGCTTGCGGACTGAAAGGTCCCAGGTTCGATTCCGGTCAAGGGCATGTACCTGGGTTGCGGGCACATCCCCAGTGGGAGATGTGCAGGAGGCAGCTGATCGATGTTTCTCTCTCATCGATGTTTCTAACTCTCTATCTCTCTCCCTTCCTCTCTGTAAAAAATCAATAAAATATATTTATAAAAAAAAAGAAAAGATTAACATTAGGCCACATTTATGAACGCTTACTATGTGCTTAGTACTATATTAAGAACTGTATGCATATTTTTGGTCATTGAATCCTCTCAAAACCGTACAGAACAGATATTTTCTTCATGAGGCCCATTTTATAGGTAAAAAAACCTGATGCTTAGAGAGAAAAAGCAGTCAACTATTCTAAAACTTAGATACTATAGAGCTCTGTAGGATTTTGACAAAATGCATTTAGGAATTCAGAGAAACACCAGTCTGATGTGTTGAAATCTTCTAAATGCTGCCCCCGGAAGTAAGTCACACATTTCTGCATGTGCCTGATGCCAATGCTCAGGCCGGGTGAGGCCCTGTGATCCCAGAGGGCACCCACTGTCAGGCCTGGGCTGCTTTCCAAGGGGACAGCAGCCTGCTGCAGGGGCCCCTTCATTTACTCGCCAGTTCCACTCTCCCATACCCACCTTTAAACACCTATTATTTCTTGATTCTTTAAGGATTCCCTAAATATGTCCTACTAGTCTGTACACTCAAGCCCTTGATCATAGCACCCTCGCCCTCAGCCCATCTCTGATGACCACATTCCTACTCATGCTCTGCAATCTAGCTGAGAACCTCATTTCCAGTCAAGCCTCTCCTCCAGCTTCTTAGGCATAATAAACTCCTCCAACTAGGGCACCCCCTTAGCCCGTTGTCCATACCCTATTCTCAGCACTTGTCACATCCTAACATGATCATTGGCTCACCGTCTCTTTCCCTAGTCAGTGGTCGGCAAACTCATTAGTCAACAGAGCCAAGTATCAACAGTACAACGATTGAAATTTCTTTTGAGAGCCAAAATTTTTAAACTTAAACTATATAGGTAGGTACATTGTTATTAATTTAATTAGGGTACTCCTAAGGCTTAGGAAGAGCCACACTCAAGGGGCCAAAGAGCCACATGTGGCTTGTGAACCGCAGTTTGCCGACCAAGGCCTTAGCTAGATCCTGTGTTCTCCGACAACATGGATTATATTTTTTTAATCAGGGCAGAATGCTCGGTACATAGCAGACAATAATATATTTGCCCGACGAATAAAAGGTTGGATATAAAGAAATACTTTATGAAGCCTGTGAACTTGTAGTTGTTTTCAACTTCAAAAAGCCAGCTGGCTCGTCTGACCTTGCACTGTTTCTCACTTTTACAAAACACCCGACACATATTTTGAGCATCTGTCTGTCATAGAGCAGCTTCAGGCAAGTTTCCAAAGGCCTAACGCTCAGTACAAAGCCTGAGCAATCTCCTATGGATTTCTGAGTGTCTTGCTCGTGGAGGACACCCTGCAGGCGGGTTCCTGCTTGCAAATGGCAGAGGAGCCCCTGCCACCCTGGGGGATATTGGCAGGAGAGGCCGCACGAAAGGGAGAGACTGTAGCTCTCGGGAGATGTATTCAAATTGGGGGTAACTTGGTTCAGCTTCCGTGGAAAACAGTTAGGTGGTTCCTTAAACAAACGAAGTATTACTACGTAGCCCAGCAATTCTACATCTAGTCTCTGTCTAAAAGCATTGGAAACAGGTATACATGCACATGCATGGTGATAACAGCACTGTTCTCCATAGCCAAATGGTGGAAACAGCCCAAATGTCCATCAGTGGGTGAGTGGGTAAACAAATGGTGGTATATCCATATAATGGAATATTATTCAACCACAAAAAAGAATTAAGTACTGGTACATGCCAAAACATGGGTGAACCTCAAAAACATGAACTAAAAGAAGCCAGACACAAAAGGTCAAGCATGTCAAACTCAAAGGCTAACACGGGCCAAATAAACGAGGCATGTGGCCTGTGGGCCGTGAGTTTGACATGCTTGTGCTACATGATTCCATTTATATTAAGTATCTAGAATAGGCAAATCGATAGAGGCAGAAACCAGACCGATGGCAGACAGGAGTCAGGGAGAGAAGGCAATGGGGAGCAGTGGGGAGCAACTGCTTCACAGGCACGGATTTCCTTTTGGGTGATGGAATATTTTGGAATTAGACAAGAGGTGGTGATCACACATCATTGTGAATACAGTGAATGCCATGGAATTGTTCACTTTATAATGGTTAATTTTACATTACATAAATTTCACTCCAATTACAATACATAAGGTGGAGGGGTGTAAGAAAAAAAAGTAGAAAGGGAGGTGAGAGTGATATGATGTGAGAAGGGCTGGCCAGCTAATGCTGGCTTTGAAGATGGAGGAAGGTCAGAAGCAAGGAATGAGGGCAACTTCTAGAAGCTGGTAAAGAGAAAATGAATTCGCCCCAGGAGCCTCCAGGAGGGAACACACTCCGCCATCACCTTGATTTGAGCCCAGGAAACCTGTGTTGGACGGAACTGTAAGATAATATACTTGTATTTTTCTGAGCTGAAAAAGGCAACAAAATGTCACACCCTGGCTCCTGCTGCCAGATCATCAGAGACCTCATAGTGCCGTGGTCCCAAAATGTGGCTCACAAGCCACATGCGGCTCTTTGGCCCCTTGAGTATGGCTCTTCCACAAAATACCATGTGGGGGCGTGCACATACAGTGCAATTGAAACTTCGTGGCCCATATGCAGAAGTCAGTATTTTGTGGAAGAGCCACACTCAAGAGGCCAAAGAGCCGCATGCGGCTCGTGAGCCGTGGTTTGCTGACCCGCAGTTTGCCGACCACTGTAGTGCAATCCTGATGAGAGTCAGGCAAGAACGAGGATGTGACCTCCAAGGTCACACAGCTAGTGGTCCTGTAAACTGCAGAAATAGTTTCCTTCCAGAAGCAAGCAGCTAGGAAGGGGACAATGAGTGAGGTTATTGTCCTAATTTTAAGAGAGAAGGAATGGGCTCAGGAGGATTAAATAGCTTGACCAATATCTCATAGCTCACTCATACTGTGGGGTTTACTTTTTTAAGTATTTAAAAATATCAAAGCAATGCATGTACATAAATGATAAATAAAGAAAAGCACCTCATAGAGGGGAGAAGAAAGGCTTTTGATGAAAACTCTCTGTTTCTAATACCCATCAGACTGAGTCCTGATCTACTGCCCTTACCATTTCCTCCTCTGCTCCTGGTACAACGTAAATACAGGGGTGGGCAAAAGTAGGTTTACAGCTGAAATACAAATAAATAATACATTAATAAATAGTAATACAACAATAAACTATTTCCCATACTCACAACTGTAAACCTACTTTTGCCAATGCCCGCATCATGTTTTGGTACTACTATGCATTGATATTGAACAAATACTTATATACTATTTATTAAGTGCTTTACAAAAATAACTCATTGAATCTTTATAGCAGTCCTAGGAGGTAGGTACTAGAATTTGCCCTCCTTATAGATGAGGAAACTGAGGCATGGACTGATTAAGACTTGACAAACAACACACTTAGCAGGTGCTGGAGCTGGGAGTTGGGACAGTCTGGCTTTGGATTCTATGCCCTTGATCAAGACATGACACTGCTTACAAACGGTAGCCTCATTTTATACAGGAGGAACTGGGCTCCCTGTGGCTAACAGTACTCTCAAGTTCATGGCCAACCTGGGATTTGACTCTAGCTGGGCTCAAGGCTCTGGTGCTTTCTGTTAAATCTTTCTGCCGCAGAAGGGAGCTGTCCACGGAAGGACTAGAACTCCCTGGGACTAGAGGAGAGCTGGTTGAGAGGAACAGAGCTTTTTAGCACACCAATTTTTTCTTATTTTAGAAAAAATATCAGGAAAACAGATTTTGGAGATATCATAAATCTTCTGATAATACATTGTCTTGGAGTATTAAAAATTAAAATAAAAAATATTAAAATCCCCTTTATTCTCACTTAAAAGTAGGTTTTTGGCAGAAATTTGTTGAGCTCCCTTTGACTAACATGCTGTGGTTTCCTGGGAGGCTGGTGCCCATGGTGTTTTCAGGCATTCTCGGTAGCTCAGACTAAAAGACCTGAATCCTGAAGCTATATTTTCCCCTATCTCACCTTAGGAACTTTGCCTCTTTCTGAAAATATTGTCTTGAGCTTGAATTCTGCTTACTGTTGGCTTTCCTTACTCTAGATGACACAACAGAGGTTTTCAAACTCTACTGTGGAAATTAAGGCATCCTTTGGTGGTACTTCAAAACTGTCCATGGCGGTGGGGGTGGGGCGAGTGGAGAGTAAGAGCTTAGTGGGCAGTAGGAAAAAAAGGCATGCAGGTGGGTCAGCTCCCCCCACCATCACCCCCACTTAACCCACAGAAGCCAACATTGACCCTATGGATATTTCCACAAAATTCTGTTGTGAGAAAATATTCTATTGAGAAAAAAAATACACAGTAGGTATAGAATACATATGTAGAACTGGAGGAGTGAGGTTAAAAGGGGAATTAAAAAATTTACCCACTTAGAATAATGAGAAAACAAGGTGTGTACACCTAAGGAAGATATCTAAATGATATTCCTTAGCCATGGGAAGATTCTGGAAATTGACCACCCATCAAGCTGGTAGGGGTAAAACATGCCTTTAACATGTGCATTCTGTGGAGGGGAGAGGCAGGGTTGTGTTGTGAGGGCTTAAAACAGAAAGTTAGAAAAGAAAATGATCAGGTGGATTAAGTAGAAAAAAATCAAAGTCTTCCTTCTGGGGAAGTAGCTCCTCAATAATTGAATTCACTGTGGACTCAGATGTTGCAGGTGAAGTCAGAGAACATTGGAGGAAATCCAAATTAAATTTTCACTGGAGTGATGAAAAAACGGAAGAACTAGACTGCCATCATGAGGCCGAATGCTGGGAAGTAGTGATCGGAGTGTTGTGGATCACTCTACTTTTCCAAAGAGTAACTTTATAAAATTTACCTTAAAAACCAATGTGAATACCTGGTGAAACAGTACAGAAAGGCCTACGTGATAATTTAAGGTTCTTGTTTTGCTGCTAAGTATCCCCTAATAAATATATATTTCTTTACTAAAGGCCCAATGCATGACAATCGTGCAAGGGGCTCGGCCCTCGCAGCCCGGCTTCGTCCAGAAGGTCGTCCGGCTGTCTGGCCTAATTAGCATATTATTATTTATTATTATAGACAGATAAAGGGAAAGAGTGAGAGTGCATTTTACTTTTACCTTTTGTCTTTCTTATTAGATAAAAAATCCCAATGGGCAAATATTTCTTATCAGCTCCAATACTTCCTTATGTCCACACATTCTATGAAATTCAAGTTCCAATTCACTCAAGAATCCCTTTTGACACCTATAGCCACATTGAAGTCTTCCCCGTGTGTCTACAGATACAAAACGCACCTGCCCTGAATGCGGGCCTCCCAGGCCTTTAATCTACGAGGACAGAAGAAGACACGTGCAGGTTTCAGTAACAGTCTCCACCCAAGAGGTCCCTCTATGGCAGTGATGGCGGACCTATGACACGCGTGTCAGAGGTGACACGTGAACTCATTTTTTTGGTTGACTTTTCTTTGTTAAATGGCATTTAAATATGTAAAATAAATATCAAAAATATAAATCTTTGTTTTACTATGGTTGCAAATATCAAAAAATTTCTATATGTGACACGGCACCAGAGTTAAGTTTGGGTTTTTCAAAATGCTGACCTGCCGAGCTCAAAAGGTTCACCGTCACTGCTCTATGGCAATGGCTGTGTTCTTAGTGAGGCACCAGTACCCATTGGGTGAATGAAGACACTGACTTTGCGATGCTCTTGGCATGTGCATGACTAGTATGCATATGGCAGGTGCTTAGTAAACACAAACTTCTTAAGTGCTGTCTAGAATGCAGGAGAGAGTCTCTAATGCCATTTTTTAAAAATGGATTTTGGATTTCTTTTGACCTTTTCTGGACCTTCCTAGGCCTTTTGGTAATCTACTTTCTAATCCTCCCTGGCGAAGATGCTTCCTTTAGGTAATGATGTTAATATTTCTGCGCTAATATCTGACATTCAGGTTTGACTGCTTTTTCCTCCCTGCATTGCGTAGCCTGCGCATGTGCTCACGCCACGGACAGTATTCACACAGACGCCCACATCCCTTTCTGGGCGCTGCTGCTTCCTGAGCTCATGCCTTCCGAGGTCATTTTCCTGAGAGCTTGTAACTAATGCAGAACACAGAGGAGCTCTTGGATATCTGCTCCCACAAGAGAAGGAAGCAATTTGTGACATACACGAGGGTTAACAGCAGCTGGTCATAGTTTAGTGAGTTTAATTACTGGAATTTCTATAAAATATCACCCCAGATGACATCGGGGTTGGAACTGAACATGGGATTCCTTTTGGGTGAGCAAAATAAAACAGGCCACGCAAAGCTCGGCTCTGTCTAATCCTTGTGCCTGATGCACGCGGGCGACAGTGACATTTCTGGGACTGACTGGTCCTTAGCAAAGATGAGCCTTTTAATCAAACCGCAAGAGAGAATTGGCATTAGCTACTTTGAACAAGGAAGCAAAGTATACAGTTGGAAAGTGAGAATG
This sequence comes from Myotis daubentonii, assembly GCF_963259705.1. Taxonomy (NCBI): domain Eukaryota; kingdom Metazoa; phylum Chordata; class Mammalia; order Chiroptera; family Vespertilionidae; genus Myotis; species Myotis daubentonii. Next base: position 31,481,339 of record NC_081856.1, on the reverse strand, counting down.
AAAAATGCTTAAGTAAAAGATCAAAGAATTCTTTCCTGCCCAACCACCTCATCCCCTGGGTTAATTAATACCTAGTTCACTTCCTTGTCAACACTGGCCCCAAATGGAAATGACACTGGCCTTTTCACAAAAACTGTGAATAGGACTCATTTCAAATTTGTTTTAATAAAGTCAAGGGCAAGCGCTGACTTAACTCTGATACAGAAGTGTGGTTCATGGACCGGCATCATCAGCATCATCTGGGAGTTCACTAGAAATGCAGAGTCTTCGGCCCTGCACACAGACCTACTGGATTGGAATATGCATCTAGCAAGGTGCTATGCAGGCACATGAAGACTGGGAATCACTAGCCCTCACACTGTTGCTTTTATCCGTAAGGGCTTTCTCCTACAGAGTAACTAAAGGGCCACTTACCGGAGTAACATCAACTGAGGACCAGAGCTGAGAAATTTCCAGCTACACAGAGAGGAACATGCAGATGCATCCTACATTCCACAGTGCCAGGCTGAAAGATTTGCCATTTGCCCTGACTGTTTTATTGTCCTCACTGCAATCGGCTTTTTGTGAGGCATCCAAAACACAACGATTCCATGGAAAAATTAATAATGTAAAGGCTCGCCCTAGCTGGTTTGGCTCAGTGGATAGAGCCTGTGGACTGAAGGGTCCCAGGTTCGATTCTGGTCAATGGCACATGCCTGGGTTGCGGGCTCGATCCCAGTGTGGGCCGTGCAGGAGGAAGCCGATCAATGATTCTCTCTCATCATTGATGTTTCTCTCTCTCTCTCCCTCTCCCTTCCTCTCTGAAATCAATAAAAACATATTTAAAAAAATAATTTAAAGGCTCTATGGCTCTTGGCAGCAGTAAGAATTTCTAGTGGGACTCATTTTGAGATGGGGGTGGAGAAGGAAGGAACTTTGACATATATCATGATAGCAAAGCATTTCTAAACACTTGTCCAGACTTCATTGACTCAGCTGGTTGAAAAAGGGAATTGTTCGGGATGGATTTTAAGACTTTTCCTTAAGGATTTCTGACATTTTAGCAGGTGAGAGCCTAAATATTTTGAGCAAAAGACTTGTCCACATTGATTGCTTTATATTTTCTGTCTTGTGTGCTTTAGTGAGAAGTGAGTTGCTTCTGCCATCTCCAATGAGATATATATCCGTTAGCATCTTCATCCCCGCCCTCTTTCAGTATTTCCATTTGGGCACTAGGCAGCTGAAATATTGGCCAATGAAGGAAAACAGATTTCCCAATGAATAGTTCTGCACTATGAAAAAATGAGATTAAAGGGATGCTTAAACTAATTCCAGGTTATTACAATATTCATTTCAAGCCTAATTCTCTATAGTTACACTCCTGGTTTATGGACAGAAATTTAAAGGCAGCACATTTTATCATCTGTATTATTTAGTTCCCTTCTGATTGAAGCTTTGCAATGTTCGCTATTTCCATGAGAATGAATTTCACCTTTTATGACATTCAAAGACAATTATGGTGTCTTTATGAAAAACGATGTCACTCTGATACCAGCAATAAAATAACAATGTCCCAATGCCAAGAAATGTATTAATTGTATCAGTCATCTTTCAGCTTTTCTGGTTTTGCTTTGGAAACTCCAGGAAACCTTACGGTTTTTAATTTGTGAGCGATCTAGAAACACGGCCATAGCACTTTACATCTTTCTTTGGCTGACTGCTCAGGAAATGGAGCAGAATTAAGTGACTCTCCTGCTAACAGGCAGGGTTATTTGGCCAACACCCAAATCAGACAGGATTTTGCAAACTCACACATACGTACATATGAGGTGGGATAGTTGACGGGGAAATGTGTTCTCCATTTCCAATAAGATATATTTCTGGAGCCACAGAATGCAGTGCTGTTTCATCCCTTGCTTTTAAAGGTCTGCTTTGCGTGTGACCCACAGGGAAACACAGAATCCCTGTTAAAGTGCTGGCCCAAAGTTCTCCTGATATCAGGAAGAGACAGAGGCCTGGGACCTCTTGGATTTTTAGGTCCTACTATGTTCTTGTGACAAGGCTGCTGAGACATGGCTAAATAATAGATTCTTTGGGCTGTTAATTTTGTATTATTAATCAGTCAATTTATAGAGTGGCCGACTGTGTACAAATCAACTTATGGAGGGTTTATTTTATGTCTGAGACCATATCAGGAACCTTGCAGGGTATCAAAGACACATAATACAAAGCTTTCTTGGAGGAGCTGAGTTTTTGGTTGGGGAGACTATGCCTACAGACAGGAAATCAGTGGAGAATACGAAGAATGTATACTTGATACTGCCAGTTAGCACAGAGCCTATTTTCTGGAATCCTGGCACAACTCATTTTATTTATTTATTTATTTATTTATTTATTTATTTATTTATTTATTTAATATACTTTTATTGATTTCAGAGAGGATGGTAGAGGGAGAGAGAGAATCATTGATTGGCTGCCTTCTGCACACCCTACATTGGGGTCTGAGCCTGAGCCATGTCGGCAGGGTGTGGCAAAACCCATTTTAATCTAGGTCTGATTTTGATTTCACAAGTCATGACCACTGAATTCAGACCTTCAGGGCGAGGCTTTCTGAGATGAGGAATCAGTGTGAGCTTCAATGGTGGGGAGAAGCTTCTTGGCAGAGAAGGACTTAAGTGCCTTTGTGAGGCTGAGTTGGCATTGCACGAATAGAGAGATACCAGGAGCCATCCTGAATCAGGTGGTCAGAGTAAGTCACAAAAGTGAGAGGGCACTGGCATATACCTGGAAAAGTGAGCGACGTGCCTTTTGACGGAGAAGAGTACCGATGGGTAATAAGGGTGGTCGGTAAACACTGGACTAGGTTTTAGAGTAACTTGACTGCCAAGCAGGAGTATTTAAACTTGATCCTGTAAGCTATGGTACCCAGACATTTTCCCCCGATAGAAAAACGTAACACAGATTATATTGCGACACATTCCCGGGGCTGTCTAGAGATTTGCACAGTTCTCCATATTTTCTAATTATAACTCTCTTTTCCTACCCTGGTTGAAAACAATATATTGAAATTTAACTGAGTGAGAAATCTTAAAAATAATAGATTGGATCCACAATTAGATAAAAGTAAGTTCTTCGATACCCATTTATGAAAAAGCTCTCATCAAAGTGGGTATAGAGTAAACATACCTTAATATAATAAAGGCCAAATATGATAAGCTTAGAACTAACCTCATATCTGTTGATGAAAAGCTAAAAGCTTTTTATCTAAGATCAGGAACAAGACCAGGATGCCCACTCTTACCACTTTTATTCAACGCTAGAGGCCCGATGCACGAAATTCATGCAAGGGGATCAGCCCTCACAGCCTTGGTGGCTTACCTCGGCCCTCGCAGCCCCAGCTTCGTCCGGAAGGTTGTTCAGCTGTCTGGTCAAATTAGCATTTTATGCTTTTATTACTATAGATAGTATCAGAAGTCATAGCCAGAACAATTAGTTAAGAAAGAAATAAAAGGCATCTAAATTGGAAAGGGAGAAGTAAAACTGTCACTGTTTGCAGAAGACATGGTGTTATATATAGAAAATCCTAAAGGCTCTACCAAAAAAACTATTAGAATGAATAAACAAATTCAGTAAAGTTACAGAATACAAAATCAACATACAAAAATCTGTTGTATTTTTACACACTAAAAATTAGCTATCAGATTGAGAAATTAAGAAATCAATCTATTTACAATTGCATCAAATAGAAAAAATACCTAGGCATAAATTTAACCAAGGAGGTGAAAGACATATACACTGAAAACTATAAGACATTAAGAAAACAAACTCAAGAATACACAGATAAATGGAAAGATATCCATGCTCATAGATTGAAAGAATTAAGATTGTTAAAATGTCCATACCACCTAAAGTAATCTACAGATTTAATGCAATCTTTATCAAAACTCCAATGGTATTTCTCATAGAAATAGAACAAACAATTCTGAAATTTGTAAAGAACCACAAAAGACCCTAAATAGCCAAAGCAGTCGAGTAAAAAGAACATAGTGGTAGGCATAATGCTCCCTGATTTTAAACTATAGTACAAAGTTGTAGTAATCAAAACAGAACGGTATTGGCATAAAAGCAGACACATTGATCAACGGAACAAAATAGAGCATCCAGAAATAAAACCCACACATATACGGTCAATTAATTTATAACAAAGGAGCCAAGAATATACAATGAGGAAATGACAACCTCTTCAATAAATGGTGTTGGGAAAACTGGACAGCTACATGCAAAAGAATGGAACTGGACCACTATCTTACACTTTGCACAAAAATGAACTCAAAATGGGTTAAAGAATTGAATGTAAGACCCCAAAACATAAAAGTACTAGAAGAAAACATAGCTTGTTGCTATAGGTCGTGGTGATGATTTTTTTGAACCTGACATTAAAGCAAAAGTAACGAAAGCAAAAATAAACAACTAAGACTACAGTAAACTAAAAAGCTCCTCACAGTAAAGGAAACCATCATGGCTCTGTTCTCATGGCTCCCATGACAACTCCACTACTTTTTGAAATTGTGAGCACAACTCAAAACAAACACACAACTCAAACAACTCAACACAACTCAGCTCAACAACTCAAAACGAAAGGAACACGCAGTGATGCGGCCTGTTCATTACTGTACAGACAGCATCACAGTGCATTCTTTTCTACAAGAGAGTATTCTGTCGCAGACCAGCATGTAGTTTAGAACGAAGCTCAATAGGAAAACAACAAGCAATGAACCAGCCTTCAGTTCATCGGAGTCACTCACCACACAGTGGACAGGAGAAGTGAGCACTATAAGCCGGAGCCACAAACACATTCAGAACCTTCCTGTCCCGTCCCGTCCCTGTTTGGGACTCAATATGATGAACGTGAATTTCCAAATCTCGTAGCCAGTACCTTTATCCTTAATGGCTCCATTCTCATGGCTCGTTTACCTTCTTGCCTCCAATGTTCCCTCCAGAAGCACCTCCAGATTGGATGTGGGTGTCAGCGTCCTCAGGATCCAGGCCAAAGTAATCCACCACACCTCCCAGTGCCCAGGCTTCCGCTAGATACAAGTAAGCCTTGTGATTCTTCTTAAGGGCAATCACTTCAGGCAGGTGAACAATGGATCCCTCGAGGCTGGCAAAACAGAGCAAAAAGCACATACACTGAGATGTTTTAACTCTCAGAATTAGGAGTTGGCCACATTATGATTAATTTTCAAAGTTTATTGTTTTTTTAAGTGATCTGACAACTCTGCCCGTGGTTTAAACTGGCAAAGTTAGAGGATGTCATGGCTACGCAGATGTCTAGGGAAAAGCAGATTGGATCTATTAAAACCCACACCAGAAACAAACTGATCTGAGTTCACCGCAGAAGAAAGGTTATAGCGGGTCCCCCTAAAGCTTGTAGTTGTAGGCAACGTTAGGGTGTGCATCACAAACAAAAGAGTAAAAAAGCATTAGGAAGTAAGAGAACAGGTATAGGGGCTGCACATAGGTAGCCAAAAGAAAATATTTCTTAAAATTAAAAAGAAAAAGTAGGTTCACACTTTTCAGTATGCTGACAATTATTTAGTATTGACGGAGCACCTTCATGTATCGGCTGTAGGATGGACTAAACCAGGTGGGCACACTGTTCCCAAGGAGCTTATATTCTTAGCGGGGGAGAAAGGGGAGGAGAGAAAATGACTCATCAACTGGTCGTTATTATATGATGTTAGAAGGACTGTAATGATGAAAACTTAGGGTATCATGGGAGCCACGTAAAGTGCATCTCATATGGACTTGGCTTTAACAACTGACTAACTGACCAAAGGAAGTGATACCAAACTGAGAACTGGAGAACATGGTAACATGAGCCAAGTGAAGAGGTGGGGCAAGAGTGCTTTAAGCCGAGTGTGACTGCAGGCACAGTGGTCTGCAAGCCAGAGAGCCTCATGGCCGAGGGGTCACCCTTGTTGGGGGCTGCTGTCATAGCAATGAGGAGTCCTCATGGAAGGAAGGCCGTGGAAGCAGTTATATTGTTTGATGAACAAACAACTGAATACACATTTGAGGCTGTCTGTCCTCATTAGGTGCTGTTATGATCTGGAAAATAAAGGCAATTGAGAATCCAGTCATGGGACCTTGAAACCAACAGGCAAATTGATCACCTTTCACGTATGCCAACCAGCCCTGAGAGGTCTGTAACAGCAGAGGGTTCTTGTTCAATAAGCACGCAATCTGGCTTGGAAGTGAAGGCCAAAACCTCCCCGGGGAGATGACTGCTCCCCTGCGTCCTGCCAGCAGTTAACACAGCACCAGCCTCGCTCCCGCTCCCGAGGAGGCTGAGTGTGCTTCTCAGAGAAGAGGCTTGCTTGTCTTTGGGGTAGAATTATTGGGCTCATTTAATAGAAATCTCAAGCAGGTCGACCCCTGGAAAAGGGCTCTTTCCTCTTTTTAGCAGAGCTTAGACAAAGGGAAACTGAAAGTCAATTAGAGGGAAAAGAGGGAACCTATTTCTGTCTTCTGGAGACAAAAGATGTAGCACAATTGGTTAAAATTCAAGAGGAATAAAAACCTCCTGGGCGGAGGGAATATTGCAGCAGGGAAGGCGAGCCTTTGCTCCAGGCGCGGGCTCGTGCTGCCATCTCGTGTTGGGAAGGCTCCTTGGGCCTGGGGACCAGCCGGCGCGCCTCCTGTCTCTGTGGTGCCCCTTATGCTCCATCAGGGAGATGCTAAGCAAATACCAGGCAGAGAATCCAACAGGGGATTTAACGCTTTGTGGCCTGCTGGGAATTAGCTTCCCCACTGACAGTATTTCCTTCTCCATCCTTTTTGTTTTTGGAGAAGCAGCATTTCACTTTTTCAGTCTGACTGGGAGCCAGCACAGCCTTGATTGAGCCACAAGTTGACCTTTTCAAGCATGCTGGAAGCTGAAAGTTTTTTTTTTTGTTTTGTTTTTTTTACCATTAACTTCACTTTTTCCCTACGGGAAGGTCCTCGTGTTTGCACTGGAGGAAGCCCCTGAGGGTACTTTCTATAGCCGGAGCCGGGAAGCTGAAATGCCCTCACCATAGAGTCTCAGGAGAATATTTCCATCTTCCTCCCCGCCAAGCTCACCTTTTGTCGGCCAGTCCTATACTTGAAAGATTTTCACCTACTCAACAAATTAGCTTTATAATCAAACAATTAACATATTTCCTACTTGGTACTGTTACTCAAACAGGCCTCAGATTGCCATGCCAGGTTTCTGGTTACTGGGAAATGACCAACACAGCCAGCCTGGGTTAATATCATTCCAGCCCAAAGTGAAGAGGTTTGGTGTTTTGGCAGCTTGTGCGGCCTTATTGTGGATTAATAGGCAGTATCTGGTAGGCCTTGGAAATACTGAAAATAGGCACCCACTCCCATGCCCATCTTTGAAGAACCAGGAGACCTCAATGGGCTGGATCCAGGCATCTTCAGGGTAGAAGCATGACAGACACTGCTCTCAGCAGCGGCTCTTTTCAAACATGGCCAGTGTAGAGCTGTGACAGACACACATATCCACAGCTTGTTTAACATTTGGACATTGATGTGAACCTGAGCTTAGAGAACTTTTCAGACCAGCCTATTCCCTAAAATCGCTGATACTGTCTCTTTATGCCTCTGGTTCGTTACCCTTCTTCAAGGAGAGCCTGAGCTGCAACCCTCTTCCCTCAACCCTTTCCCTTTTTAAAAAGCTGACAGAGGAAAAGAATCCATAGAGTTAAAGCTGGTTTACTGAGCTGTCAACATCCCTGTGACTGATGATGGTATATGAGGAAGGGCAGGGGGAGGGGAATGAACATTTCCTGAGTCAGGGAGGGCAGGATCCGAGGGAGTTGTTGTCAAGCGTCCTCCTGGGCATCCTCTCCCAGGCTGGGCATGTTGGGAGAGGCATAAAAGGAGGAGTAACTTCAGACCTTAGCCTTATAATATACTCCGGGCTCTGGAGCTGATGCAGAACCTAACCAAGCTGAGCTGCTCAGAATCAGAGAAGGAAGACCCCTCTATGAGCCATTTGGTGAGCCTTCCACCACTTCCCTAAATAGCTCCCTCACCATTACAGTCACCCCTGTCTGTTTGTCATCTCTCTCTCTGATGCCCAGGCAAATGCAAATGTACTACCTGGGAAGGATACAATTTAACCCCTCAGCACAAGCATGGTAAATAGATGTACCTGGTACAGAGTAGGTGGTCAATAGTTATTTAACTTAATGCATAGATTAATGACTGGATGCACAGATAAATGATTATTGAATAGATTGGTAAATGAGACAAGCATTTATCGAGTGCCCAGTCAAGCTTCTTTTGTTCCACCCAAGTTAACTCAATAAAAAGAGGGCTATTTTAAGGATCCCCATAGATTGGAAATGGAATCAGAACAGAAAGCTCAGGAACTGAGAGGAAGTTATGTCCTTGTCTCAAGGTCTTTCTTTTTCTCTGCAGGCCTGCTTTGCTCTCCTCTTCCCGCAGCTGCCTTCTACAGTCTCCCCTCTGTGCTTTCTGCTCGCTCATACATTGTGCCTACCCATGAGTTTGGCTTGTCACACCACCAAAGCTGCCATGTTGCTTCCTTTTACCTTCTCTTTCATTGTAACAATTGCAGCCTCCCCCTTTTTTTTAAAAAAAATCTAAATTTCAGAGAGAAGAATTTTATCAGCCCAACTTGCTTATTTTGTTTGTTTTTGAGCCCGGCCAATTGATTACGGTTGCTGACTATGTATGCATTGTTTGCTTTGGGGCCAGACCATGTGAATGAGTGGAGGTGGGATCCCAGATCACTAATATACACATTAGACATTAGGAACTAACGGTTGGGGAAGGGGGTGTGGGAGGGTGGGCACTATAAGCATGTCTGGCAAACTTCTTGTGCCAAGTTCTGATGAAAGTACTCTCCCATGTAATCTTCACAATCTCCTATTTAATCTTCACAGTGATCTTTTGAGAGTAGCAGGGTATCCTTTGCCTATGGATGAGGAAGCCAAGCCTCAGTGAGGTAATGTAACCTGCTTGAGACCACAGGTTATGAAGTGATAGGTCCTAGATTTGATCCCTACCTCAAGTTCTATCCCTAATTCCTCCCCAAACTAGAGGGAATGAGATGTAAATTACATTTATAAAAATGATTTTGGGTCCAACATGCTCCAGGAAGGGGGTTCAGAAGCTGAGAGCCCTTCTGAGGAGTATGACTTGGCACAGTTTTAGGGTGATTGACATCAACTCCAAGTCCAACATGTAGGATGACCTTAGAAGGTACTATACTACCTTTATGGCTAAGAAGTCAAAAGAATCAGAATTTGAGGGCAGATCTGCCGGTCACAGATCTTTAGGGCTCATTTGACCTTGGTAGACCATACCATTCTCTCCCAAGGATGGTCATACTGCATATATCCAGTGTCATTGACCAATCTGGAAAGAATTGATTGAATATGTTCATCAGATTTATAGCAGGAGGCCAGTATATGGATGATAATTGAAACAAGGGTTGAATGGCTGGGTTGTGGGTTGTAGTGGGGAGAGGAGAGAGGACTAGAATGGCATCAAGATATTTTCTTTGCTCATGCTCTCCTTCTATATCCCTAAAATTTTATTTCAAGAGCTTTAATTGCCATAATTGTTCAAAAATACATCTTTATGTGCCTATTGTAGTAACACTTTATGCTTCCCATCCTTCTGTTGAATTGCCTCATCTATCACTAGATCCTGCTGATTATGATTATATTCAGTGTCTTAAAAACAGCCTGATTTTATTTTTCCTAACTTTCTTTTGCTGTCTGGTTTAGAAGGATGACTCAATATATTATAGATATTTGAACAAAAATGCTGACCATTATGTCCCTACTGCCTGGCAATGTGCTTGGCATGGGTGTTCAACTAACATTTGTTGAATGAATGAATGCAATGCATCTTCAGCCTAGAAACATAATACTCATTGCTAGAAATAAGACTGTTATTCTAAGATCATTACCCTTGCAATATTCCCTATTGGATTAAAAGATGATCTTCGTTAATTTCTTTTACAGGTTGAGTGTGAGCATAAAGAAAAGAGAAATAAATCTTGAATATAGCACACTGCCTTCATCACCAATGTTGGCCTTATCAAAAAATTTAAAAGGGGGCTTTTAGAAACATGTGCCTTAATTTATAAGACTGGATATTTTTACTTATTAGCATCATAGTAGATAATGTCATGGAATTTTAGGGCAGAATATGTAAAATGAAAATGAGGGCTTTGTAAACTAGAGTCACTAAGGAAATGGAAAGTATGAACAACATCAATGATAATGACAACCCCAACTAGAGAGATTTGGGGGAGTCGGGCTTCTTTGTATTTCTCAGATGAAAATGTCTAAAACCATATTTCTATTCTGTCTACCCTACATCAGCCTCTAATGGTGTCTTAGCTTTCCTGCTGGTTACTACATAATGCTACCCACATGTCAGCCACTTGTAACTTATGAAACTCTCCCAATAATCTTATGAAGTAGCCATGTACCTAGTTATGGAAACAAGTGAAGAGATTCTTTAACTTCCCTAAGGTCACAAATAGAATGTTCTCTTGGCTCTCAGGTGCTAGGTAACCACCTAGGTGATAACAACACTTGAATAAAATGGGCAGGCAAGCCTTCCAAATGACTCTTTTTCTACCCAGGGAGGTTCTAGTGACATTCACGGCAATTTGGAGACTGCAAAGCTCCACTTACCATTTTCAGTCCTTTCAAGGTTTGACCATGCTTTTGCCAAACTGCCCTCTCCTTTCCCGATGGCGTGATGTGTGTTCCCAAGTGGGCACTGCTCCCTCCTCCCCTGAAAACACACAATAGATGCTTTAAATCTTACATAAAACAATAGGTCTCTTTAGCAGAATAAGCAAGAACCCACCTGCCCCATTAGAAAATGGCTTTCCCCAAAGTGAGAGTTGACATATAGCTGCTCAGGAGGATGGCCCCGTGATTAAGAAGAGCCCGTCTGTTGTCACTCACAGAGGCCGCACTGTGTGGCTGTCCCCGCAAGCTGCCTTTCTTGCTCTGAAAAGCAATCTTCATGATATATTGGAAGCTTCGGATGGGATCTGTTTTAACGTGTTTGAAGGGACCCTGGTCTGTGTCTTTTTTTTTTTTTTTGGTACTGTATATTTTTAGTTCAGTATTTCTGTACTAAACAAGAGTGAAAATGTCAGGGCCTTGCACAAATTGTACTGACTTGACCCTTGGAAGGCAACAGCATGCTCTCTTCCAGACCATTACTTTTTATTACCCTCTCTGCCACGTCTCTGTAAAGGGGGGAGAGTGGAAGCGTGTGCACAGCTCGTCCCCCGGCTGAACGCCTCTGTGGCCTGACCCTGCTTTATCACTTCTCGGCGGGTGTGTTCATCATCCGCTCGGACACTTGAGCAGGTTCAGCGACAGCTTTGTTCTCGATGGAGTGGCAGCCGTGGTGGTGGCCAGCAGTTCTCTAATGGCCAGGTTGCAATTAATCATGCAAATGAGAGAGGGCAAGAGCTTGGATGAAGGGAAACGCATTTTTGGGAACTCTTTCTCCCCACTGATTTCTTACCAGAGGAGTTAGCAAAGAGCAAAATAGAGGGACTGAGGTTTTACCTTACCCTCCCACCCACTCCTTAAAAAGGCTAATGAAGTCACAGGTCTCAGGGAAGTGGGAGGAAAAGGGGTCCAGTGGTTAGAACTGCAGGATACTGATTCTAGTCCATTTCTACGGACAGGTGGTGGCATGACCTTGGGTGAGTTCCCTGCATGCATTTGCTCAGTCTTCTCCTCTATGAAATGGGACTAAAATTATTGATGAATCAGCTTCTGATACCCACAGAGACGTGGCAGAGAGGGTAATAAAAAGTAATGGTCTGGAAGAGAGCATGCTGTTGCCTTCCAAGGGTCAAGTCAGTACAATTTGTGCAAGGCCCTGACATTTTCACTCTTGTTTAGTACAGAAATACTGAACTAAAAATATTGTGGACAAAAGGCCTAGTGTTCTTGCCACATATAAATCTCAATGTGGTCAGAGTATAATCTAAAAAAGTAATCTGATTCAAAAGTAAAGACAGAGAGAGGGAGAGCATTTCTATGATGAAACAGGAGACAAGAAGAAGGGACAGATTACTATAGTTTGATGGTTTTGTTAAGGTTGTATTGACTCATTGGGATGATAGTTCTCAGTGGGTACAGTACCATCCCTAGTGAGTGCCTGTGAAGTTTATGGGACTGTTTTGGTTATTATAGTCATTAGGAGAACGGGGCATGAATACTAGAAATACTGTGATGTGTGGGACGGTACTGCCAAAAAGGAATTGTCCCGCAAATATCTAGCTTTTGAATGTCTACCTAGACATTTATTAGCTGGGAAAAAAGCCTATTTATTATTATCTAAGCCTAGGAACTAAATATGTTTGTATCATCATGATCCATATTTTTTGTACAGTTTTAATATCATGATTATTCTAAGAATGCAGTGAGTGTATAAGTTGAGAGAACATCACACTTCCTCTGTTTCAGACATCATCAGGATTTGTTTACTTCAGAAAACTGCATCACCAATGGCAATGCTTCTCATGATGTGAGAGAGGCCAGTATTGCATACTTGTGAGTCAGCTGGAATATAGAGGTGCACTCTTCTGATTATTTCATTTAACCTTCTAGTGTTCTCACCTCCAAGCTATTACTTTATGAACAGAAAATGATTTTATTATAAATTATTTCCCTTTTTATTTCTCCGTCATATTATAATTAAGCCATTTTATTGATTTTTTTTAAAAAATCAATAAATTTGTTCTATTATCTCTGAATTTCATTTCAGATCATTGAAGGTGTATTAAGCCTCCTTTTCCGAGTGCTTAGTTGTGTTTATTAATGGTTTTCCTTACTTACTAAGACTCTTCTCTCTTAGGATTCTATATTTATTTCCTATAATCTGGCTCCCAGCCATACTGATCTAGTCAGAGAATCATGTCTGAGTATATTTAAACCCCAGTTACAAACTACATTCAGTTTTCTGTCTGTCTTATGCAAATGGAGGATGCAGACAGAAAACAGAGGTCATGTTGCCCATATCCACATTCTGGGATGCCTGAGCTCTAACCCTAACTCAGCTGTTATGGGAACCTCTACTACAAAAGGCTCTATTAGCCCCACTGAATGAATGTGGGAACCAAGGCTCTTAGAAGTTAATGACTTTCCCAAGGACTCAAAGCAAATCAGTGAAAAAACTGGGATTGAGCTCCATTCTGTCTGAAGTTAAAATTTGCTCTGTTCTCTCTCTCAGGACTCACACCCCCGATAGGAAGGCAATGAACTCACTGCTCTCACATTGCAGGGCCTTAATGATGAGAATGACTGAAATAATCGCCCACACTTGCATGTACAGACTTTTAGTATTTTAAATTCTACTTGAAAACTACCATCATATTTGATCCTTTCTATAAACGTGAGAAGACTGAACAAGTGTCGGTGCCCATGGGAGAGAGAGGAAGGAGGTCTTTTTAGAGTTATCCATCACGCTGTGGTAGATACACAAAGAGAACCTAAAGCTCTGGATTCACGCTAACCTTATGCTTTCCCCACCATGTTGCAGTAAAGATTTGTTATGGATGTTTTTTAATAAAAAATAATAGCTAACACTTAACAGATGCTTAGTATATGCCAGTGTTGCTAAATCATTTACATATGCCATGAAGTTTAACCTATATAGAACTTTGCAGGGTTGATCTCATTTTGTAGGTGCGGTAACTGTTAAGAGCAAATGATGTGAAGTTCTTTTCTTTAAAAAAATTGATTTTTAGAGAGAAAGGAAGTGAGAGGAAGAGGGAGAAAAGCATTGATTGGCTACCTCCCACATGTCCCCTACCAGGATTGAGCCTGAAACCCAGGCATGTGCCCTGACTGGGAATTGAACTGGCAACCTTTTGTATATGGGATGATACCTAACCAACTGAGCCACACCTGCCAGGGCTGATGTGAAGTTATTGATAGTATTCAGTTCGTCATAATCAATGTGCAGGTGGGCAGAACACCAAATTCCCTAACTTTACTGCACTGAATAGCACACATTTCTAGCTGTGACTGGTAAGAAAAAAATGTCCCCCGTTTATCACGGTGAGATTATATATTGAAAGGGAAGGGTTAAAAATTTCAGAGCTATATAAAATATTATTTAGAGATGAAGTATTCCAGGAAAATAGTAAAGCTTGTAGAGGATAAGAAAAATGGTGTTTTATCCCAGAACGAGCCAGTGTCAGAAGAGTCTGTTTTCAATAGTTTGATAAAAAGTGTGAGCTACCAATCTCATGCAGGTTCTGAAGGGTGTTTTGTTCACCTCCCTTAGACCTAGAACCTATGTTTTACTTAACTCTGATTTTTCTCAAAATAGAGGGTGGGGCAAATGTAGGCTTACAGTTTTTCGTATGGAAAAAGAATACAATAATAAATAACAATATAAGAATGAACTCTGTGCTTCGTGTACTCACAACGGTAAACCAACTTTTGCCCCACCCTGTGTTTTGATATTTGACTTCTGGTGTAAAAACGGCAGACTTCGATCTCTAGTTCAAGGTCCTCGACATTCCGTCACGATGAGACTGTGCCAGCTATGTAGCCTCACTGGGCCTTAATTTGGTCATCTGTGAAATGGGCTGGATAAAATCAAACTTCAGAACCACGCTGGCAACTATGAACTTCAGTCAGTGCTGAGAAATGCCTGGTTTCCAGTCTCTCTTCAGGGAGCAGGGCTCAGAAAGCTAACACTGGAGTGAAAAGCTGACAGTTTTTAGATAGGGCTGGTGGGTGCACATTTACTTCTACTTGGTCTGCTCTCTAATTGCAAAAAGGTGATAGAGAATAGAAAAGCTGTGGCGCGAGCCCAAGGGTTCTGCAGTGGAGACAGAAATCTCCTTGGTTATGCGCTTGTGAATGCTCAGCTTTAAACCTCCACGCCTGTCCTCTTAAGTTACAGCGACTGAAGCAAACAGTACACTGGTTCCCCAAAGACAGCAGCAGGTCTGGGCTAGATAGCATGACTGCTAATACCAGCAGCAGCCATCACAGGACCAGCAGGTCCCCTCTCCAGCTCCTTTTAGGATGTCATTTGATTTAGATTCCAAATGCCACTTCTAACCTACATTCTTTGTCTGCTATTTCTCCAATTAGTATTTCTTTTCTATATTCTACTAGAGGTCCGGTGCACAAATTCATGCATGGGTGGGGTCCCTTTGGGTGGTCTGCAGGGATCAGGCCTCAGCTCAGGCCCCCAGGCTCACAGCCCCAGCTTACATCCAGCCCTGCAGCCCCACAGGCCTCCTGGCACCTCACCGAGGCCTGGCAATGCCCTCTTGCCTGCTCCACCATCCCACCGGCAGGTGATCCATTGGGGCCAAGCCCCCTGCCTGGCTCCCTCAGCGCCTGGGAACAGGGCTGTGGCCCCAACCCCTGCTGCCGCAGCTGGTTGCTATCTGCTGGGCAATTGGTGGGGCGATTTGGCTCCTGCTCAGACCGGCCTTGGCCTGGTGCTACCCACTCACCTGCTCTACCATCCCGCCATGGTCCCACTGTCGTCAGGGCCCAACAGCGCTGGCAGCACTTTCACTGCCACCTGCTGCCAGCATCCATCGCTGATGCCCGCCATGTTCCATGTTGCCCCCTGGTGGCCAGCGCATGTCATAGCGAGGGGTTCAATTCCTGGTCGAACTCTGGTCGAACGACTGCCTGAGGGGACAATTTGCATATTAGGCTTTTATTATATAGGATGTATCCGCACCCTAATGTGATCATCATTATAATCCCAATTCAACAGGTCAGCTTTAGCTCAAGCGGTTACTTCGGCTTCTGCTTGTTGCAGACACATAATCCCAATTCAACAGAACTTGTGGTTATTTGAGCATCCCTCATGACGTGGTGAAACAATGGGAAAAATTCAATTACTACTAATATAATGAATGCATGTATGGAGAATGTATGTATATATGTCCTTCAGTAAGATCTGAAAGCCTCCTCTACTGGATCTTAGTCATATGAGTAAATAGACGACTTTCATGTTCCAGCCAGATGGAGAACTGGGGTTTTGTCTTATCTCTTTTACAGAGTCTTCCTCACTATCACCTCACCAACTCTCTATGACTTTGGAAAAACTATGTGATCTCTCAATTACATAGGGCTCAATTTTTTTCATTCATTCATTCATTCATTCATTCACTCATTCAATACATAAAACTTGAGCACACATCCACAAGCATCACTCATTCTCTATCTAGATTGAAGAGGTCAGCATGTATCATTCCTTCTCAGCAATCCCAGCTTCAGTATCACTGATTCAGTGTCTCACTGATTTAGATCACGTGCCCATCCTTGCATCAACCACTGGGGACAGGAGCCTGTGATGCTCTAAGTCAGGGGTCCTCAAACTTTTTAAACAGGGGGCCAGTTCACTGTCCCTCAGACCGTTGGAGGGCCGGACTATAGTTTAAAAAAAAACTATGAACAAATTCCTATGCACACTGCATATATCTTATTTTGAAGTAAAAAAACAAAACGGGAACAAATACAATATTTGTATTTGCATGTGGCCCGTGGGCTGTAGTTTGAGGACCCCTGCTCTAATTGACCAAGTCAGATGGTGTGATTGCTATGGGACCTTATAATTCTACCCTCTCAGATCTGTAAATAGATTGGCTTTCAAGTTTAGGCAGAATCCATTTTAACAGCACAGGGGGTGTCTCTACCATCTGAAGTGGCCGTGCACTCTGGAGGACTCAAATTTCTTCAACACCTGAAAATGCAATGCCTATAGACAAGGTCGCATTCTAAGCTATTCAGTATTTTGTGGAAACTTAGAAAATGATAACTAACCATTTTCTAACTTTTGAGGACTGTAATGGGCAGTGTAGTAATTTTACTAATGACAATATCCTGTTCCTCATTTCTCCCATAAACCATCACAGGAAGACAAGAGGCTACACAATATTTTAGTCATACTATGCGTCCTTTTTATTTTTATTTATTTATTTTTTTTTAAAAAAATTTTTAAATATGTTTTATTGATTTTTTACAGAGAGGAGGGGAGAGGGATAGAGAGTTAGAAACATCGATGAGAGAGAAACATCGATCAGCTGCCTCCTGCACACCCCCCACTGGGGATGTGCCAGCAACCAAGGTACATGCCCTTGACCGGAATCAAACCTGGGGCCCTTGAGACCGCAGGCCGACACTCTATCGACTGAGCCAAACTGGTTAGGACTACTATGTGTCCTTTTTAAAAATGATATTTTACTGAGAGAAATGAGGGGCTTCTTAAGTGAAGGTAATTTTAGGCTGCTATGTTTTTTTGTTCTTGTTGGTTTTTAGATATATTTTTATTGATTTCAGAGAGGAAGGGAAAGGAAGGGAAAGACAGAAACATCAGTTATGAGAGAGAATCATCGATTGGGTACCTCTTGCATGCCCCACACTGAGGATTGAGCCTGCAGCCCTGGCATGTGCCCCGACTGGGAATTGAACCATGACCTCGCAGTTTATAGGCTGATGCTCAACCATTGAGCCAACCGGTGCTATGCTTCACCAGATAACAGAATATTCAAATCGACTACCATGGTGAAGAATAGGACAACTGTACAAAAACTGACCTATTTCCAAGCAGATGAGAAATATATTGGACCTATAAGACTCTGAACAGATTCATTTTTTATCTAAGAAGTAAAAAAAAAAAATGTTGAAAGTCATTCCTAATAAAAATCAATCTTTTTGTTCTATTATGCATTGATGAAAGGAGTTGCATGATCATTAGAATGGCTGAAGTCTGAATTCTTTTTGATGAATATTACATTTATACCCATTAACAGGAGGCACTGCAGCCAGCCAGACTCAAACCCAGTTTTCAATTCCTGTAGTGGTTCCATTAGGGGTTCTAGGAGTTAACTCCTCTGAGCCTGTTGGTGAAGTTGTAGGAGGAGGAGAAGGGCTTCACTAGCAAAAGGTACTATTGGGCAAAATAAAAGCAAGAAATGGGAGTCAGATCCACAACAGACCGACCAACACTGAGCAAAGGGGGTGATTACTCTAAAACAAGGACGAGCATGGCTTTAATTAACTGCAAGAAGAGTCATATGTGATGGCATTTTCTGCCTCTATATTCATTCTCCACATTCAGCATTTGGGCATTGAAGCATTGTCTCTATCTTCTCAATTGCCTTCCTACTCATGTTGTTTCCCATCGCACTGGGCAACATTACCCTCCTGGCAACTGCTTAAAACAGAAGCCTGGTCATCTTTCTTGGTTCCTCCTCTCTCTCCTCTTCACTCTTACCTTTGACTTTATCTCCAAGATCTGTCTAACTTTCCTTCTAAATAACTCTTGAGTCCTCCCCCCCCCCCCCCGACTTATTCAGCTACTTTCTTGGCTCAGGGAATTAGCCATAGCATACTTTCATAGTTTTGTATTCTGTTTGAATGTTTTTTACTTTTCTATTTTATTACAGAGCTAGGCAAACCAATTACAAGAAAACACAAGAAATATATACACAGTAAAAGAAAACTATAAAGGATACCCATCCACATTTCATATTCTTATTAAAAAGGAATTAGAAATGAGACTATACAAAGAAAACAAAATTGCTTAAAGTTACACCAACTTTTGTAAAACCATCTCAGATGGTGTTCCAAAATTAAAAATATTGGGAATATTCATTTTCAACCAAAGAGTTATTGCAATAATCATCCTAGCAAGTGCTAAGTCAATACTTGTTCAGTTGAAACTCAAATGACAAAAATATTATCATCAAAAGTGAACATGTTATGGGAAAGAATATGTTGATGGGCTCTCAGGGACTAATGGACCCCAATTTAGAGGGTCAGGGGCTATTTCTAACATTTGGGGAGTTCCAGAGAAGAGTATAATGAAGGCCTGGATAGCAAAAGGCTAAATATTTTATTTTTTAATCAAGTTAATCTTAAAATGTTTTATCTTCATATCTTGGTAAATATATCTTCATCAGAACTTGGGAGACTAGATTTGAATTTAGGATTATTGAACTTTTCAGTCTTCTGTTCTGGAATATGATGTTGCTGGGAAAACCCATGGGGTCCCCCAGTGTCTGTGTCCTGTGCCCCGAGGCACCTCGCTGCCCAGGGCTGGCACACTGACAGTGCCTAACCTGTCCTTGGGGGGATGGATCCAAAGAAACCCACACATGCCCTGGAAGAGGGTTTACTTTTAGTTGTGGTGCGGGTTACACGTATGACCTAATTTTATTAATCATGTCTTAGAAACTCTTCAAAACTACCACATGTTGATTTTTATGATCTTGCATGTGATTCTTTCTCATTCTGCTTCCTCATTTATTTCTGGGAGAAAACGTGCATGCTCTATTACTTCCTGCATCCCTATTGTAGGATTAAACTGAAATTAAACAGTGGTTCAGAGACATGTCCTCTTACAAGAGCTCTCTGTTAATGATGTTGATAAACAGCCTGCTCCAAAATCTAGTGATTCCAACAATTTAGTTTTTCTCACAATTCTGTGGTTTGGCTGTGTCCTTCCATGTCTGGTTTTGCCTGAGCTTGTTCATGTGGCTGTTCGGGTGGCGGGTCAACAACTAGAAGGTCCAGTATGGCCTGACTCCCATGCCTGGCTGTTGGTGCTGGCTGCAGACCAAGGCAGCCAGGTCCCCTCTGCAAGGCCTCTTATCTTCAGTACACTAGACAATTTCATTCTATGGTGAGGTCAGGACGGCAATTCAAGAGCACAAAAGCAGAAGCCATGAATTTGCCTGGACCTCAGGCTCTAGGATCCCCATAGCGTCACTTCTGTCACATTCTATTACTGATCAAAACAGGAACAGGGCTAGCCCATACTCAAGGGATGCACTCCTTAAATACACTCCAACTTCAGATGGGAGTAGTTGCTAAATACTGTGGCCCTGTTTCTCCAACTTGCCAAAGGATCTTAGTTTCTTTCTTTGTTTACATGAAGAGTAAATTATTGAGTAGTATTATGTAGATGGTTTCAGCAAATCACCTTCCCATCTTTATTCTATATTTCTGTCTTCCTAAGTTTAAACTAATTCATTTCAGATGTCCATGGTAGATTATATAGCAAAATTATGACTTAAGGAATAAGGAATCCTAAGCTTCTAAGATTTTTAAAATTGGAATGCCACTGATAACTTTATGTTTTGCAAATTTTCTATAAAGCCATAATGGTGGAAAATAATTAGTGGCAATAAGACATATGTACCTAAAACAATTGGAAAATAAATTTACATCAGAACATCTTATCTCAAAAGATTCCTTGTAAATGATTCCTTGCAATAAAAGAGCCAGGAAAAGAGGAACTCAATTATCTAGAGAAGTAAAGAGTGACATTGAAAACATGTTTAACATTACTACTAATAAAAAAAAAATGCAGATTAAAATAGATTAGATTTTCTTCACTGACTGAAATGGCAAAATTAAAAATATAAAAATGCCCAGTACTGGTGAGTTTGCTCTGAAATAGGCACTCTTGTCTATTTCCTAGAGGAGAATTTGGCATATCTATACTAATAAAAGTATAATATGCTAATTAGACCAGACAACCTCCTGGACAACCTTCCAGATGAAGCTGGGGCTGCAAGGGAAGCCCAGGTCCTGGGTGCCTGCTGGTGGCCGCGGGGAAGCCTAGGTCCTGGGTGTCAGAGGGAAGCCGGTGCTGGCAGCTGGGGGAAGGAAGGACTACCCTTGCATAAATTTTGTGCATCAGGCCTCTTCTGTACCAATAATTTCATCAGTTTAAATATTCCAATATAGTAATTCTAACCCTATGAATTTATGAGACAATTATGAGATTGTTACAAATATAGTGATGTACAAGGATATTTGAAAGAGAGACAAATAATTTATGTACCTCAAATATATTATAATATGTTCTGCTGATGAAATGCTACAAGGTCATAAAAATTATTAACTAGGAAAAAAAGCTTTTAATAACACGGAAAGATGGTCATTGATGTAACATTAACAAAAAGTTTAAGATGCGAAACTTACTGAATACTGTATTTCTCATTTTAATATACATGTTAGTTGTTCTCTATTTGCTGGCCTCCTGTCAGATTGATTCTCTGCTCTTGTCTGCCTTGATGAGTTCCCTGAGAGACTGACTCTAACAGACTGTATTTGGGGAGCTTCTTCATCAGAGGTCTTCCAACTGGCTTCCAATTAGACTATTCCAATTGGTTTTGACCAATGGAAAGCACTAGCATAAGGCTGGAGGGCTGAAGAAGAAAGCGAACTGGTTTGATTTCTTCCCCGTTTGGTACCAATTTGATGGCTCTCTGTGACTATAGCTCCTGCCAGTAAGCTATATATTTTTCTCCCTGTGGCCTTTGGCTAAAAAGGAGGAAGGGTAGCTTCCTACTTTTGCTATTCTGTGTGCCTCCCCATCCTGTTTAAGCCTGAACCTGCTCGCACTTCTGAAAGCAGGCTCTTCGTTAAGTCTCTTTACTTGAACCATCTTTATTTGAATTCATTTTTCTACCAACTCAGAATATTCTCTAACCTAAAATATATCTCCTATGAGAAATTGGTTACAACTTGTAAGGGGTTATTTATTTTCCAGACGGAAAGAGTTTTGAATATTTGAGGTGAAATGGTATTGAATGGATGAATAGTATTTCAGAAGAAGTTTTTAAAAGAATGTGGTATTAAATATATTAATGGGTGTGTGTTTTTCTGGATGGTCATATTTATGGTGGACTTTTCTTCCACATACTTCTTCAGATTTTAAATAAGAACACATTATAAAAAGAAAACAAGATAAACATTTCTCAAAAGTAACTCTTTTAGACAAAATGGAGCTAATGTGCATATTGGCATTGTTTATACCATACTAACACTTTGTAGAAGCCGCTGAGGTTGAACATATTTGTTCTTCATATCTCTGGGCAGTGAGTGGGAAACCAGACCATCCTAATTTATTAGGAAATGGAAGCTTAGGGAATGAAGTAGTTTCCCCAAATTCCACAGTTAGTAACAAGAACTGGAAGCTAGATCTTCTAAGTCATATCAATTCTTTTTTACAATGTGGGTGTTGTATAGGCCGAAGATGTGGGCTATAACATTATTATAAAAGTTGATGATGCTTGAACTTTAAGATTTTGCTTAAAACTAATCAGACATACTTAAGCTAAGGCATTTCTCATGATAAAAATAAACACGCTTATTTGGAAACAGTAGATATTGTGGATGCATGATAAAAGAAAGCCTGTCCTTAATGTTGCTATTAGAATATGTTCATAGTTACTTCTTTTTCTTATGTTGTAAGAAATAGTATTTCTTCCTTAATACCTAGCATGTATCTAAACAAGGACAAATTTCAATGCTTTATGTTCCTGTCCTTTCTCTGACACTCCCTTACAATGTCCTGTTCATCTCTACACAGTATTTATTTTTTTCTCATCCCCTACCTTTGATTTAATTCGCCTCACTCACTCCTAGATGTTTTATGGACCCATCTATATCAGCTGTTTTTGTCAGTCTCCACATTAAAGGGACATAAAAAGGGAAGCTCAACAGAGAACATCCTAATAAACCAATAGCAATCCACCCTCACCAAAGAAAAAGTTTGCTCAAATCCCAAATCTGACTCTTCCAAGGAGATAGGGGCCCTTCTGACCTATTTTTGGTGTTAGCAATTCAAATCCCCATTTCACGTATCCGAAGTGCAGAGTCTTTGTGCATGCAAAATTCCCATTAAATTTAATGGCATCTTTGGGTATAAAATATATGGCGCCCGACATTTATGTGTGATGTGAAAGGGGCTTTATTCCATTGCTGAGACTGCTTTCTCTCTTTTGATTTCTGGATCATTTTGCTGCATGTCAATAGCCACCATTGTGGCTCCACTTGAAAACGTTCATTTTGCACTTTTTTAAAGTCGATGCAATTCTGCACGGTTGAGTGCATTCGCACTGCTTCCAAGACTAGCCCCTTTTGTTAGTGGTATTGCTTTTGTTTCCTTCTCTGGTTCTTTCACTACTTCGTTCTATTCCACAAATAGTTCTTGCTTTTTGCCTGAATATAGGCCAGGTTCTTTAAAAAAAAAAATTCTTCTGAAATCCTATTCATCCCTTTCAATACCATTTTACCTCAAATATTCAAAACTCTTTCCCTCTGGAAAATAATCTTTTCCTTATGAGACTTAACAAGTTTCTCATAAGAGATGTGTTTAGATGGAGAATATTCCGGCCTGAGTCACTTGGCTCATGGACCCCAAATGGCACAGAGGATGGCATTGCCGGTCTGCGATTTTGTGCCCACTTGTTCCCTGTCAACCCTCCACAGATAGCCCAGGAGGATGATAATTGGGATCTGACAGTCTATTCATTCTGTCCTCTCTGGGTGACTTGTGATTTAAGGTAAATGGCACAGGACAACAGAATTCTTGCCACAGGAGAACAAGTAGAGGGCAATAAAACACGTGGCTGACTGAGAGGCTCTTTGTTCCCTGGGACAGGAGGTGGAAATTTTCTAAAAGTATAATGTGAAGGAGGCAAATGCCAACTGTGGGAGGAAGGTAATAACCACCCACAGAACTTGCAGAATGAAGCACGTGTAAGTTTGTGTTCATTTAAGGGGTTATGGTTTTCAGTGCGATGGACAGTTTGGCGTCTGTTTCTGAGTGATCAGGGTGACCCAACTTGGAAAGCACAGTATTTAGCCCCAGGATTTAGTCCCATATTTTTGCACACAATGGTTTCCTTGTGAGCCAACATGGAGCAGTAGGAGAAACACTGTTGCTGGAGTCAGAGAATCTGAGTTCTGGAGTGGACTTGTGGATCTGGACAAGTTTCAACCTGCCTGGTCCTTAGAATATTCATCTGTAAAATGGGAATAACTGGTTTTGAACTACCTACCTCAGATGAGGCATTATTTATTTAGTAAGTATCCTTAGAAAATTGCCACATGCTATGCATACATAAGTGTATCCTTTACCTACAAATGTAAAGGATTACTATTTCAGTGTATTCCTATTGCTAATACACTGACAATTAAGAATTATATTCCATAGGGGAACATAACAAATCTTAGCTGTTAGAAAACCAAGTATTACAGGAGATCCTTGTCCCCCTTTTAGAAAACTGGCCAGAATCTCAAGACCATAGTAATACAGGGCATACTCGAGTTCAGTGGTTCTCAACCTTCCTAATGCTGAGACCCCCAAAGGGGTCGCGACTCACAGGTTGAGAACCACTGCTCTAGTTTTAATTTTGTTTACTACACCTGAGTAATTCTTTTTATTTATTATGCTTTGGTGGTAATGGGTTTGCACAAATTTTCAATGTTCTTCCATATTTTTATGGCAAACCATGATATTTAGCCTAGCTCTTTGTAGTCTCAAGTGCTCTTATGCCAACAACTTTCCTTCCTTTTGAGATTTCTCATAAAATAACATTGTGAGACGTGCTCTGTGGGTTCAGCTGCAATTTTAATCAAATAAAATTGGGTGGTTTTAGGATTTCCCATTTCCACATAATCTTTTACTGGGCTATTGAAAATAGTCTTTTCTAAAAATTGGTTTCCTCTTGCTTCGTTCCACCTTTCTCCAATTTATTCTCCAGATTGACATCACTGATCTTTATAAAATGCAAGTGTAATCAAGTGACTTCTGGTACCTTACAAAACACAAATGAGAAACCTTAGCATGGTATAGAAGTTCCTCTATTATCTTGTCTCTCGTGCCATTCTTGTCCATGCTCTTCCTTATGCCCTCTGCCTCAGATATCTCCTATTTCAGCCTCTTAAAATGCTTGTAGTTACCTGGATACAACACATGGATTCATGTCTTTCTACCTTCACCTCGAATTCCCTCTCTCACTACTTACTTTCTCTTACCCTTGCCATCTGGTGAAATCCTGCTTCATTTCTTTCATCCTTGTTTTGTATTTTAAAAAATAAATGATTTCAGACTTTAAAAATAGTCACAAAGCAAAACAGTACAAAACATTTGTTTCCTCTTAGAGTCTCTGGGCTTCTAAGTACTATTCAATTATATCTTGCCAGGTCTGCTAATAATGTTTATCCCAAGCATTTCCTATCAAAGCATTCAGGTAAACACAAACTTCCAAACTTTTCTGGTTAGATAAGTCTCAAGAGGAGGACTAAGTCTACTTTCCTGTATTTACTGAAATGGAAGAGCTATAGTTCTTTTTCCTTTGGGAGGGCAAAAAAACACACACAGAAAGATAATTAGATATAAATTGGTTCACGCTGCCTTGTAAACGACAGCGAATTCTGAGAAGTACAGTGCCTCATCAAGAGGAGTAAAGAAAATTGCAAAGCTATCTGCCAGTCATCAGGCCACCTGTCTTATACTCTGATAGCCTAAGAAAGCGAGAAGAAAATAGACTGGTTCTAGGAAGAACCAGGCTGTAATTAACCAGAGAGAGAGTGTGTATTCTTTTCTCCAATACAGAGCTATTGTAGCTCTTAAATTGGGGGGCAATTATTTCTTTTTTTTATTTCTTTTGTTTCTTTCATTAAAATACACACCTCACTCTCTTTCAATCATTCTCTCATTTATCTGACTCCACTAGATTCTGATCTCTAGAGGAAGAAGGGCCAAGTCTTACGCATTTTTCTGTTTTGGCAGCACCTATTACAGTGCCTGGCAAAGAGTGGGAATTTAAAAATGTTTGTTGACTGACTGATTGATGAACTAAATTAATAAATTGTAACAAAAATTAACAAAGATGGCAATGTCTTTACAAGGGACATCTTGGTATTAAAAAAGAAGATAAGCACTATTCTTATGGAAATTCTTGCTAGGGTATGTTCTATTTCTCGAAATCTTCTTGGCTGACATTGCTGTTTATAAGACATTTAAAGAACCACTGGGATGTTTTTGAAATCTGTGAAGTTATTAACAGATGTAGCATAGGAGAGACCACCTGTCTACCCCTCATGCATCTGAAATGTTGGTGGTTGTACTGGCACCATCCCACCCCACGAATTTTAAGGCTTGAGCTGTCGATGTGTTTTGTCTGTAATTCCAGAAGGATTCGTTGTGTTTAAGAGACTGTATTCTTAATTAATCTCAGTGTTTCAACTAAAGAGGCAACCCTAAAACTTTATAACTAATGGTAAGTCAGAAGGGAGATATTCTTTTGTTTTAACAGAGCAAGTTTTAAACTTGAGAAGCAATGGTTTTCCTTTTCCACTGACTTCCTCCATGGATCTAAGCAGCAGGGCAGCTCTTCTCACTGGGTGGTCTTTTTAAGAGGCTCCTGTTTGAGTTCTCCTAGGTTTCTTACCTGAGTATCTACCTATTGGTGGTCTATTCACTCCACACAAGTTAGGCCTCAGTCTCTCCCAAGGAGCTTGTCAAAAATACAGGTATCAGGGCTCTTGCCTATGATCACCAAGGGATGGCCTGAGATGGGCATTTCAATGTTTCTGATTCTTTTCACCATTACAAAAAGAAACAAAAGAATTTTAGGATGCTTGCCAGAGTTGATCGCTGTGCTTATTATCTTTGATCAATAAAACAAGATCCAGAGACAGAGAAGCATCGATCAGACCATCAAACCTCAGAGGAAAGGTAGGAGAGGGTGGGGGTAAGAGGGAGAGATCAACCAAAGGACTTGTATGCATGCCTATAAGCCTAACGAATGGACACAGACACCAGGGGGGTGAGGGCATGAGTTGGGGGGGGGGGTGAGGGCGGCAATGGGGGAATAAGGACACATATGTAATACCTTAATCAATAAAGAAAAAAATGAAAAAACAAGATACTTTCCTAGTTAAACATTTTTTGGTGTCTCTTTAACTTCTTAATTTTCTTAGTATGAATAAAGCATAATCTACATTCAGTTTTTTAAATCTATTTGATTAACACACTGTTGTTATTGGCATCTGATTTTGTTTTTAGCATAAGGCCTATGGTCTTTCGGGACAAACAGAGGAGCATAAGGATAAAACTAATAATAAAAATAAGAGTACAATTGATTCTTGAACAATGCAAGGGTGAGGGGCACCGACTACCATGCAGTCAAAAATCCATGTTTAACTTTTGACTGCTCAAAAACTTCGATTGTCCATCAGTATCCACAAGGGATTGGTTTCAAGAGCCTCCACAGACACCAAAACCTGAGAATGTTCAAGACCCCTGTATAAAATGGCATAGACCAATGCATACAGTCAGCCCTCCGCAACCACAGATCAAAGACAGTACTGGTATTTATTGAAAAAAAAAACAACCCATGTACAAGTGGACCCACACATTTCGAACCATATTGTTCAAGGGTCAACTGTACTTTCTTCCACCAACTGCAAGAGTCACATCTTTCAAATTGGAGGATCTCTGGAACTGGGATGATCTTTCCATGGGTGGCATTTAATAATCTCTAGGAAGGCAGCAGTTGCGAAATGGTTGGCATTCCCTGTACATGTGTTCCAAGTGCCAGTATCAACACTTGCTGAATGGGTGTCAACAGCTTGGAAGAACATCCTGGAGACAGGAGCAGAGCGCTCTTTTAACCACTAGATACCAATTGTTGTTCAGAGTATTGGCAATGTTTCTAGAGACAGTCAACGAAGGCTATCTCTACATAAATGTAAAACCATGCTGAGACCGTCAGAAAAGGCTTTTCAAGATATTATGGGTTATTTGAGGAAGTGCTTCATCGCAGCACTTTCCATGGCACAGAGGAGGAAGACTTGAATGTTGATGACTAAGCAAAAAAGTGATAAAGATTAGGACTCTGAATTTTGAAGAAGTGATAGAACTACCTCAACCAATTTATGTAATTTATGTTTCCCTTTTATGTATGCACAAAGGTGATTTATGATAAACAATCCATGTTTAATTAAGATGAAAGCATTCTTCCAATACATATAGTATAAAATTCTATATGATAAAAAGCCTTAGGTGATAGTTCAGCTAGCAGCATCTTTCCCCCTTTCTTTCTCAGTGGTATCAAAAAAAGAGAGCTTCTTACCACTGATGGATTCATATTCTATGAAATGAAATTTATGACACTCTAGGGCTTTCTGCTGCATCCTTCTACATGCCAGATACATGTTAAGCATGTCATGTGGATTAACTCATTCCATTCTCACAAAACCCTATGAGATAGGTGCTATTGCTATTCTCAATGTACAGAAAACGTGTGAAGTCACAGAGGTATAACTCTATTGACTACTTTCTAGATTTGTGACCCAGGACTTTCCTCTCTCAGACACTCATAAAGCTCACCTCCCAAAACTATTGTGAAAATTGAAACCAAGATGGCGGCATAGGTAAACACCAGAGTTTGCTGCCTCGAACAACCACTTCAAAAATACAACTAAAAGACGGAACAGACATCATCCAGAACCACAGGAAGGCTGGCTGAGTGGAAGTTCTACAACTAGGAGGAAAGAGTAAAACATACCGAGACTCAGAGGAGGCACAGTGCTGAAGTAAAATACTAAGGTGCGGAGTGCATGCAGAGCGGGCTGGCGGCTGAGGGCGTGGCTGTTGTTTTCAATCGGGAGGGAGTCTCAGATTCTGAGCTCCAGCTCCGGGCGAGTCTCTAGGGACCCAGACTCATACGGGAGAAGCGGGACTGTCTGGCATCGCTCAGAACCCTAGGGCAGCTTTCTCTCCATGGGGCTTGCAGCAATTACTGGGACACTGAGAAGCAGAGCCTCTGAGGGCAAGACTGAGAGCAGCCATAATTGCTAACCCCACCCTGTAGATCCCGTGGGACCCACCCCACTCAAGTCCTGCAGGGAGACTTTTGCTGGATAGCCTCAGGCAAAGGCTAGATTAGCACCTCCCTAGAGATCCAGGAGCCAGGAAGCCCAGAGGTCAGAGTGGGACCATCCAGTTTGCAGCTCTGTGGAACCGTAAAAGACACACTCAGGGGGAAGACTCAGTGAGCACCAAAGCCCCATTGAAGCAAGTCTAGCCCTAGAGGGGTGTCTCCAGCACAGAAGTTCTCCCACTGCAGACACAGCTGATTCTCACAGCCAATTGGCCTGGAGGTCAATTCCTCACAGTGATAACTACAACAATCAAGGCTTAATTACAACAAGGCTGTGCACAAAGCCCACAAGGGGGTGCACCAAGAGTGTCTACCTCAGGTAATTGGGACACTTAGCACAGAAAGGAACTCTATCGACACAGCGAAGCATAAAAAATGCCGAGACAAAGAAACAGGACACAAATGACAGAATTGGAGGAAAGCAAACTGCTGGATATAGAGTTCAAAACCACACTTTTAAGGTCTTTAAAGAACTGTCTAGAAGCTGCCGATAAACTTAATAAGGCCCTCGAAAAACTGTCTAGAGACCGCCGATAAATGTAGTGAGATCCTCAAGAAATCTAATGAGACTCTCGATGTTGTGATAAAGGACCAACTAGAAATTAAGCATACACTGACTGAAATAAAGAACATTATACAGACTCCCAACAACAGACCAGAGGATCTCAAGAATCAAGTCAAAGATTTGAAATACGAAGAAACAAAAACCACCCAACCGGAAAAGCAAAATGAAAAAAGAATCCAAAAATTCGAAGGTAGTGTAAGGAGCCTCTGGGACAGCTTCAAGCGTACCAACATCAGAATTATAGGGGTGCCAGAAGAAGAGAGAGAGCAAGATATTGAAAACCTATTTGAAGAAATAATGACAGAAAACTTCCCCTACCTGGTCAAAGAAATAACTTACAAGTCCAGGAAGCACAGAGAACCCCAAACAAAAGGAATCCAAAGAGGACCACACTAAGACACATCATAATTAAAATGCCAAGAGCAAAAACCAAAAAGAGAATCCTAAAAGCAGCAAGAGAAAGAAAATCAGTTACCTACAAGGGAGTACCCATACGACTGTCTGCTGTTTTCTCAACAGAAACTTTGCAGGCCAGAAGGGAATGGTAAGAAATATTCAAAGTGATAAATACCAAGAACCTACAACCAAGACTACTTTATCCAGCAAAACTATCATTCAGAAGTGAAGGCCAGATAAAGAGCTTCACAGATAAGAAAAAGCTAAAGGAGTTCATCACCACCAAACCAGTATTATATGAAATGCTGAAAGGTATCCTTTAAGAAGAGGAAGAAGAAGAAAAAGGTAAAGATACAAATTATGAACAATAAATACACATCTATTAACAAGTGAATCTAAATATCAAGGGAATAAATAATCTGATGAACAGAATGAAC
The DNA here is from genome assembly GCF_963259705.1 of Myotis daubentonii. Lineage (NCBI taxonomy): Eukaryota > Metazoa > Chordata > Mammalia > Chiroptera > Vespertilionidae > Myotis > Myotis daubentonii. The sequence goes on along the minus strand of NC_081856.1, from coordinate 31,451,152 downwards.
TGGTGATTGTAATAGAATCAGGGACATAGAAAGGTAGTGGACTATTCTTGGGGTCGGGGGGGGGGAAGGGGTGTGGGGTGAGGGAAGAGACTGGACAAAAATCGTGCACCTATGGATGAGGACAGTGGGTGGGGAGTGAGGGCGGAGGGTGGGGTGGGAACTGGGTGGAGGGGAGTTATGGTGGGAAAAAAGAGTAACTAATGTAATAATCTGAACAATAAAGATTTAATTTAAAAAAAAGAGCGAAAACAAACAAAATAAAAATAAAAAAATAAAAATAAATAAATAAATGGGCAAAGGACCTAAATAGACACTTTTTGAAAGAAGACATATAGAAGGCCAAACGACATATGGAAACATGCTCAAAGTCACTAATCATCTGAGAGATGCAAATCAAAACAACAATGAGGTACCATCTCACACCTGTCAGAATGGCTATCATCAACAAATCAACAAACGACAAATGCTGGTGAGGATGTGGAGAAAAAGGAACCCTTATGCACTGCTGGTGGGAATGCAGACTGGTGCAGCCACTGTGGAGAACAGTGTGGAGTTTCCTCAGAAAAATAAAAATGGAACTTCCATTTGACCAAGTGACCCCACTTTTAGGAATATATACCAAGAAATCAGAAACACCAATCAGAAAGGATATATGTTCATAGCAGCCCTATATTCATAGCAGCACAATTTACAATAGCTAAGATTTGGAAACAGCCTAAGTGCCCATGAGCAGATGAGTGGATTAGAAAACTGTGGTACATCTACACAATGCAATACTACGCTGCTATAAAAAAGAAGGAACTCTTTCCATTTGCACCAGCATGGATGGAACTGGAAAGCATTATGCTAAGCGAGATAAGCCAGTCAGAGAAAGATAAATATCACATGATCTCACTCATTTGTGGAATATAATGAACAACATAAACTGATGAACAAAAATAGAGCCAGAAGCATCGAACAGACCATTCAACCTAAGAGGCAACGGTTGGGGGGGCGGGGGGGTGGAGGACACAGACAGTGGGGGATGAGGGCATGTGCTGGGGGGTTGGAATGCTGCAGAGAGGTTAATGGGGGGGCGGGGGGGAAGAGACTTATGTAATACTTTAAACAATAAAGAATTTAAATTTAAAACAAAACAAAACAAAACAAAACTATTGTGAAAATTAAATGAGATGACATTGGATTAGGGCTTTACCATTATGGCTCATTTAACCTAAATGATCTCTTTAAAGGCCACATCTCCAAATACAGTCACATTGGGGCTTAGGAGTTTAATACATGAATTTTGGGAGATATAATTCAGCCCATCACAATGGGGAATAGTGGGGCCCTGGTGAACTGAAAAGCAAGTGCCTTGTTCTTCAAAAGAAGAGGCGCCACTACTCAGCACCCATCAGTTACTACCTCAAGGAAGGAAGGCCTGGAGTATTCAGGTCTGAATTTTCAACTCCTACTTGGAATACAAATTTTTAAGGGAAAACTTCCAATTTTAAAGCCTGGCACCTAATAAAAATGATGTCTATGGCTGGCTGCCTGTTTGTGGAGTCCGGTTTAAGCAGGCAATAACAGCAGATTCCCTCAGCTTCTCCTGCTCTTCACGCACACTCTCTCTCCATCCCTAGGTACTATTTCAGTAGAAATACTCATGGGTTTGATTTAGATGACGTAGTAACTCAGGGGTCAGAGGTAATTTAGTTGTCACTCATTATCTCTCAGGTCCCTGAGGTAGAGTGTGTCCAGTTTTGAGAAGTCAGCTGTCCTTCAACAAACTTATAAACTGTAATTGGTTCCATCAAGATAGAAACGTGTGACTATATTTACAGAATGAATAGTTTCAGTCCATGATTAAAGTAGGTTAAACAGCTACTGAGTGCCCAAGGACTAATGCCATATACGCAGTGATCCATACCCTGCTTTAATTATAATTGCTCTAAGTCCTTAAAGCTCAGGGAACTATCCAGATAAAGTATGTAATGACTCCCTAATGATGACAAGTAATGTGTATGTACAGGGATAGTAAGAAAGAATAAAGTGATTAAAAGAGAAAGGATAGCTGAGCACAGAAAATGTTCTTTCAAGGAATTTTGAGATTACTGAGTCCCAGAATTTCAGGGTTTCAGGTACCAGAAATTCAACAGGTGGGTCATTAGGGACCAGTCTGGAAGATCTCACAAGAGGCAGTTGGCATATGTCCAGTTGCAGATATTTATCATGAAGATGTAACTCAGGCAATTGGGTATGGATCCAGGAATTGAAGTTGGGTAGCCTAACTCCTAATGTGTACCCTTAGCTATAAGGAGTTTCTGCCCAAGGATGTCAAAGACAATTTAAAGGTCTTGTGGGAACATAAGAAAGAAGATTAAGATATTTGTTGGGCAAGCATAAAAACCAGAGAAGCTCCAAGAGAATGAGAGGATTTGGGAAAAGGGGTGGTGAAAAAACTGACCAGCCTAGAATTGCTCTCTCTTCCTTGCACATGAACTGAATCAAGTCACGGCTCTTTTGAGAGTAATTTTGATATTTGATGTTAAAAAAAGGAGAATTAGCTACAATCAGACACCCCATTTTCAAAACCAAGATTTTGTTGGAAGGATGGTTCTGTTATGCTTGCTTCTTGAGTGCCTGACAACCTCAGAGACCCAAGGGTCACCCCTATGAAGCATTCACATTTTTTCAGGGAACTAATGACTGTGAGTGCCCGGCAAGTATCAGGAGACAGTCCTGGTGAGAAAAGATGAGGGCGCCCCCCAGGATGCCACCACAGGAAAGAGCATTCTAGTTCTTGGGCCGAGGCTAGGGGAAGGGAATGGGAGGGCTACACCACTTGTAACATTTTGGGTACTGCACTACAATGACGGGCTCCTGCCTTCAAAGTCTAGCCAAAGAATTGAACACTGGGAACATACCAACTAGCTATTGGATACCTCAGTGTGGAACTAACCTGAGGAACCTCAAATGTGCTCACTTCTGTAGGCACACCTCTGACCCCTCCCCTTCTCACACCCTAGTTTGGCCATAGTTATCCCTTGGACATGCCTTGCTGTCTTTTGTACTTGGACTTTTCTTAAAAAACATTGATTTCAGAGAGGAAGGGAGAGGGAGGAGATAGAAACATCAATGATGAGAGAGAATCATTGATTGGCTGCCTCCTGCACACCCCACATTGGGGATGGAGCCTGCAGCCAGGCATGTACCCTGACCGGGAATCGAACTGTGACCTCCTGGTTTATAGGTTGATGCTCAACCACTGAGCCATGCCAGCTGGGCTGTACCTGGACTTTTGTGCTTGTTCTTTCTGCCTGGAACAATCTTGATAGCCCTAGTAAATTTTTTTTAAGGCTAAGTTTATCTATTAACTCCTCCAAGAAGCTTTGTCCTCACTTATTTGTTCATTTATGCATTTGCCAAATATTTATTAAGGACTCACTCTGTGCTAGAAGCTACTAAATGCCTGGGTATGGGTTGTATGACAGCTCCTAAGGTGTCCCATAGCACCACCCATACCTAGCCCTATACACTCGTCACATTGTATCATATTTGTTTTTCATGTAAATGTCTCTTCCACTAGACTGAGAGTACCACCTACTCACAATCAATGTCTTATTTGCAGTTTTAATTCCCAGCTCAAGGCTTGATACATAGAAAAGGCGTTCTGAAAATATCTCTAGAATGAATGGATGAATGAACCATTTCTTCTCAAATCCTTTCTTCACTCTCAGAACACAAAACAGTCAAATTAGGTTCACAATTAACCTGAAGACAAATCTTTCTTCCTCCCTCCCTCCCTTTCTTCCTTCCTCTCTCTCTCTCTTTCCTTTTTTGCAATTACGTTGGCAAGTTCCTTTATCTCAGTGGAAGCCTGACCACTTGCCCTCAAGGTAAACCATAGTAGTCCTTCCAGAATCTCTAGCCAGCTCTTCCTGGTGGAACTAACCCCTTTGGCTTTGATGAGTCTAAAAGATAGAAAGTTAAAGCTTTCTTAACATGCCTCTAGGTCCCTTTTCTTACTGTCATTTATCTTGAAAAAGTACTGACAAAGCCAACTTCAGGGTGAGGAAGTGTGCAAGCGTGCACACACTGGAGATGGCACCTAGTTCCTGTACAGAATCCTGTGTTCCACATTGCTAAATATCCATGTGGTTCCCAGGGGGAAAGCTTGATTTACAGCCAGTTTTCAGCATCTGTCCTACCTCCTTAGCTGGTCTTGGCATTGTCACAGCCAGCATACTGTAAAGCTCAATGAACTGAATTTGGTGGTAAGAGAAATGAACCCTACAGAGTCCCAAAAGCCACACAGGCCAGGAGCTAAGAGGGTATTTAATCTGTTTAGGACTCTTGGGGCTAGAAACAGGATGGATAAAAATTAGCCACAGAAATTCCCGTGTTTCTCTTCTTTACATCTAGACACGTAGGCAAATCTTTAAGGTAATAAAATGAAGGTATTTCTATGGACTATGTGAATACCCTTCAGTTGACCTAGACTTTGGTGTTAGTTTTGGGGCTTATCCAATAGCTAATACATGTGTACATTACAGAGCACGGAGTGAATGCTCATGGGGCTGTCACTATAATTCTCAGGGACTGGAAATAGTGTTCAAAGTAACAGGAAAAAAAAAACACCAAGAAACCCTATCACATCTTTTCTTACGCCTTCACTTCCCTGTGTTAGCCAATCACTTATGCTGAAAATGATAATACAGAAGAAACAGGAAAGAGAGGACAACCCATTGTTTCCCCACCCCCTCCCAGGTTACTTATTCAACCTTAAGCATGTATAAGGCGCAGGTAGAGAGTATTGGTAAAATTATAACAAGAAGTGACATAAAAACAGTCGAGTTAATTTTGTGCAGTGTTTCCACTGTTCTGGTAAGAATAAAATACAAGTGTCTGTATGATCTATAAAAGACAAATTGCATAATTTCAGTGATTCTGTATATCTACTACATGCTTTTATATTTGCATTTAAAACTGACACTGCACAATATAGACAGAAAAATTCATGCTAATAATTTGCATTTTTAATTTTTCTGTATTGAGAACAAATTAATCAGCAAATAAAAAACATCATGGTGAGAGAGATGATGCTGAAGAATGGGAAAGCTTTGTATCTTAATACTTTTAATAACACTTTTAACCTAGTTTTTAAATGCAACCCCATCTTTTTATTTTTCTCTGTGAACTCCAAATATGTACCTGGCCCAGATGACTAAACTGATGATGTGAATATTTACTCATTCAAGAGGTATTCACTGAGTGCCCAGTAGTGCCTGGACATAAAGAGAAGATTAGACAGATGAAAAGCTGAGACGATGATGTGGAAAGGAAGACGCTGAACCTGAGAGACCCACACAAGCGCCCTTCAGGTGAGACTCTGCTATAAGTTGAGGAGGCTCCTCCTGGGGGCCCCTGAGCTGAGGAACATTCCATGGATTCTGCCTGGAGCAAGGCTCCATTCTGTGGTGGTGGAATCTGTGTCATGTGTCCTGTTTGGGACTGGAATGATAACTTAATTGAATAATCAGTGTCTTTCATAAGCTGCTAGCTTATTCTGGGTGCTACTCTGCTCCTAATTTTGCTATAATTCCCCTGGGTGCTGTGTTTCAGATGTCCTCTGGGTTAGCTAAAGGCATCAAGGAGTGAGCTAGTAGTCCATCTCAGTCCTCTCCAAGCTGCTGATAGAACAAGCTCTTGTCACCAGGCTCTTAAGAAAGGACAGGATCACTTCCTTGAGTTTGGTAGATGATACCTCTCTCCCCTGATCTCCCACCCTTGGTCATGAGGTAAGATACTCCCATGGCCTAGGTGTCCTCCGCTCTGGTAATGAAAGTAGCTGGTGACAACTATGTCTGTGACTCCCCATAGAACATGATTTGACAGTTTATAGACCCACAACTTCAGGAGCTTACCTAGAAATAAAATTCAAGGAGTTGAGATGTGGTTTGAATCTTCAACCAAATGAGTTGAATGTGCTCCCATTCTCATCAAATCCCACCTGGTTCTTCTAGAATATTTTTCTCCTATCGCTCCTCAATGGTCCATATCCCCTAAAGTTGCTCTATGAAATTCAGAACCCTATATCATATGGTTTTGAGGTTTGGTCATGGCTAATGGAGAACTATTTTCTATTTGCTAAATTGTTTGGTCCTATTAAAATAATGTAACACTAAGAACTAAACTTTCTTGAGGACAGGATTTATTGTTTAAAAAAATGCCCTTATTTTTTCTTAGAATGGTACTGATCTGATATAAAGAAACTTGGCATTCATTTGGCTTTTCTCATCTCTCAAACTGAGTCAATCACAAAGTGAATTAAACCACTGTACAGATGATATCCCATGGGATAGTGAGATGGTCTACACCTCTCACTAAGCCTTTCCAAAACTCTACTGCTTCATTCACTACGTCACATATTCAATACTTATCAAGGACCCTATGTTTGCTAGGCAGTGAGGTAGATACTGGATGGATGTGAATGTGGTAAACATAGTTTCAGTCCTCATGAAGGAAGCACATAAAATTTTCAACTGATCATAAATTTAAATAATTACACACTGGGCTCAGTACTATGAAGCAAATGTACAAAAACCTGTACTGTCATAGAATAAGAGGTCAGACCTAGTTGGGTGAAGGAGACTCAGGAAAATTTTTCCTAAGGGTGTGATGTGCTGAAATACTAAGCTGTTGTAGAGAAAGCAACAGCTCTCGACACTTTCTTTGCACATTTTTGGGCTCATCCTTTCATCATCTCTTTCTCTCATATTAGCAATTGTGGTCAGTCGTGGCCAGAGGTTCTGGAAGGGCGAGTGCAGTCTTGATGCTATAGTTTCTCTTGTGCCCTGATAGGCCTGGAATTTTGCCCTTTTCCAGGGATGCGGCTGGGAGGAGAACTTGCCTTTTCTGCAGAAGTGCTAGGTTTGGTGAAAACATTAGGAGACTACTGCCTCTCCTTACCCGCTGTGTGTGGCAGGCATTGCTAATCAATAGAGGCACTAGTTCTTGCTGAGCCTAGATGCATAATTCTTAAAAACAATATCCAGGTTGTTCCTTCCAAATGATTAGAGCTACAATGAGGAATGAAGTTTACTTGCCATCCCATATTCCCTAGGTTGGCCTTGCTTGATCAGTGGAACACAGCTGGTTCCATCAAGGCTTGGGGCAAATGAATGCTTCTGACACCATGGGTCTGCCCCTGACTTATGATTCCTCCAACCTTCAGTACAAGGACATCTCTTCTTTCAGATTTCTGCAAGCCTCCAGGGAGCACATGTATAAGTTATTGAATGAATCGTGTAAATTGCTCAGAATAGGAGCTGGCACCTGGCACTTGAAAAATAGCTATAAATAAATACTAATTAAGAAGCAATAAATATCAGTTTAAACTCTCATTATTCTTAGTAACATTGTTATTAGAGAAAAGGCCGCAGTGGGAGTATATTGCCATGTGAGCACGGACAGGTTTTCTCAGCAATATTTTAACCTCACATTTTACTTGTCCTTGAAGCTCGAGCCTCTCCTTACCTTTTCCCCCACCCCCCAAATCATGGGGTTCTGGGTCATCGGGCCTCTTTGCTCTGCTAGTGCCACCTGGAGCTGGAGATGCTAAGAAAAATGACTATGGCCCCTGTTTTTAAGGAACTCACATTCTAGTGGGGAGGCAGAGAAGTAAGGAAAATGAGTGCATTAAGTAAACCCTATTCTTTCCTTCATAGAACTTGCGGTCTGGAAGAGGAAGGGGTTTTAAATAAATAAACAGATCCTTAAAAATTTATATTCATTCTATAAAGCTAAGCAACAGGGTGCAAGAGAGGGAAAAACAGGGAGGCCTGATTTAAAATGCAGCATCTGGTCAATAATGACTTCTCTCAGAAAGTACAATTTAAGCTGAGGATAGTCTCATTTTTCTATGAAGACATGCTTTGTGGAATGAAGTTTTCTGCAGGTATTTCACTAGTTTTATCACAAATAAGGTCAAGAACATGCATTCCAGTCAAGCAGGACAAGTTGGCAAGCCCACCTCTCTTTGTCCTGTCCCTGGTGTAAGAACAGAAATGTTGGAAACACGACTCAAAAGCTATGATTGAGTATGACCTCTTCTGTCTACTTTAACTTTTGTCTTATGGAATCAGATTTTTGTTGTTGTTAATCCTCATCTGAGGATATTTTCCCACTGATTTTTAACGAGAGTAGAAGGGAGGGGGATAAACAGAGAGAGAGAGAAACATCGATGTGAGCGAGACACATTGATTGGTTGCCTCTTGCATGTGCTCTGACCAGGGCTGGGTATCGAGCCTGTAACTGAGGTACGTGCCCTTGACCAGAATCAAATCTGGGACCCTCCAGTCTGTGGGCCGACCCACTAGCCACTAAGCCAAATCAGCTAGGACTGGAATCACATTCTTGGGAAAGAACATGGCTTCCTCCTTGTTGCAAACGTGGGATGGGGATGAACTCCTACTAAATGGGTATTGGATATTCAGTAATGCTCTTATGGGGAAAGGTGGATGGCACAGTGTAACCAAAGAAGAAAAGAGGTGAATACTTTATTCGATTTGAGATATAATTTTGGTATCATGTTAGAGATGTTCAGTTATCTGTTGGTTTAGATCAGTGATGGCGAACCTTTTGAGCTCAGCATGTCAGCATTTTGAAAAACCCTAACTTAACTCTGGTGCCGTGTCACATATAGAAATTTTTTGATATTCGCAACCATAGTAAAACAAAGTCTTATATTTATGATATTTATTTTATATATTTAAATGCGTTTAACAAAGAAAAATCAACCAAAAAAATGAGTTCGCGTGTCACCTGACACGCTTGTCATAGGTTCGCCATCACTGGTTTAGATACATGTTAACATAAACCTCTATTGGAAAGCCACACGAAATCTCCTTTTATTTGTGCAGGCCCGTGGCCACTTCTTGATTTATTGATGCCTGGACATAGAAGATCTTCAACTAATTCTAGTTTGATTCTTCTATCTTTCATCTTTTAGTTCCCCATGTAGTGATTTATGCACATCCTCCACCCCACCCCATGTACAGCTTAATACTTATAAAATGCCACTAGCCTCTAGGGAGTAGAAAAAGTTTTATAAATTAGTGTTTCTGCAATGAAGGAAATGTTTTATAATCTGTACTATTCACTAGAGAAGCCACTAGCCACTTGTGGCTATTAAGCACTTGAAGTATGGCTACTGTGACTGAGAAACTGGATTTCAATTTTTCTTTACCTTTATTAATTGAGATTTGCATTTAAATATTCAAATGTGGCTGCTATAGTTTTAAATTATATAGTTTCTTTTAGTAAGATCTAGGGATAAAGTGGATTCTGATCATTGCTTCAGAGAATGTTAAAGAAGGGGCATCAGGAATCATTTGGCCAACCTTCCTTCACAGATGAGGATTCAGAAGTCAAATGAGCAGCTAACGGTTAGAACTTGTTAGCAGCAGCGCAGGCCCCAGAGCTGGGATTGGCTAACTCTCAGTCTGGTTTTATTGCCACAGCCTGTACTAACCTCCCCCTCTAATTAGATCATTCAATTTTCCACTTGGAATTTCCAGAATATTCTGACTATAATTTAAAAATGCGTCTAAAAATGGAACTCAACCATGCACATGGTTTTAGTGTGATTACATCTTGCCTGCACTGTGGGAGAACGATTTGGCGTTTTTTCCTTAAGAAGCCAGTTGGCTAATGACATGCCTATCACCCCTGCAATGATGCCAATGGGATGGTCTCTCCAGTCATGCATGACCCACATATGCTTTACTGATGGAAAAAAATAACAACATTTTATTTGCATAACACATAGTCATTAGCATTTCTTTTGAGGGAAATGACACTTAGTTATATGGCACAACTTTGGACATAACACCTCCTTTGATAAATTTCTAGGTCACAGAGTAAGCAGAGGCTCCTACGACTTTCTTACATGCCCATGATTGATTTCTTGTACTGTGAATCTTTCTTTGTTCATTTCCACTGTGGGAAACACACATTTATACCGACAGTGTGCTTTTGCCAGGACATTGTCCTTGTTAAGATGAGCTTGAAACCATTTTGCAGTGCACCAAAGCAGGATGTATTATTGACTCTGCATTTAATTTAATATTGAAGAATAAAATATAGGCCAGGAAGCAACACAGAGGAAAGTTTACCTTTGCTCTTTTTAGATAAAGGAAAATACAAGATAATGGCAATCAGTTGCTGCATGAATAAACCCGTATCTTGCAATGTGCATTGGGTGTGGGTAGATGGGAAGCGTCTCTGAGATGAGAGTGATGGAATAATGGCATTTTAAACATGCTTTGCAACAACAGATTTTCTGTCCCACTGACTGATCAGCTATTGAAGATGAACTTCTTACACCAGCTAGAAATGAGGCCTGTTATTTAAGGGCAGAAGATGATACTATCTCTTGGTGCAGAGCTTTATTATGTCTGCAGACATTCAACCCACTATCGGTGACTGACAACAACGATCCAAGTTCCATCATTCCTGTGAGAGGTGAGTCATCCATTCATTGCCATCCGAAAAGCAAATTCAGATAGGCTATTTGGACCATAAGCTCAGCTAAAAATCAACAATAACAAACACTGAAAAATCAATGGTATAAGTAAGTCATCACAAAGTCAACTACAATTCAAAGACAGTAATGTAGGGATTGGGATAATTACTTTGACTTTGCTTTTATGGAGAAGTCTCATAACTTATAGTAAGTATACCAAAACCAAGTCACTCCAAATGACCTCTCCTTCATGCTCATTATCTTCACCATTCTGTTATCAAGCAGCTTGCTTTGAAATATGTAATTAATGAAGTATAGTGTCACCGACTTTTCAGGGATAAAAGTTCTAAGGAAGTTTATTGTTTAATATTTTTCAGCATCGATTTTATATTTGCATAATGTTTTATTTTGATGAGTAAAACTACATTGCTCCCTAAACCAGCTTTGGGGCATCAATGGAACAGTTAAAACATTTAAAATAATCATCAACAGTATGACTAAAATATCAGCCACCTCCTAACAATATTTCATGGTTAAAACTTTTATTTAAGGTAATGGCAGTTTTGCCTGCACAAGGACTGCTTGATGGGAAATCTAGAGAGGAGGCCAATATTTAAATCAAATGCTCCCAGATAACAAAAATAAGCTGAATGGTATTTGGAGTGATATGTAACACTGACCATAGTAGGTCTAACATGTTATTTCACACTTTTCCAATTTTATTTGTATAAAAACTCTTTCCGAAAATGGCTCCAAAGACTGAATTTCTAGTGCTACGTTAGCAAGGGTGTGGACCGTGCTCAGGAGAGATGCCCGCAGTGCCCAAGCTGAGCTGATGAACAGAGAATGATCCCTCTTCTCACTGTTTTCATTAGATCCTCACAACTACCCTAAAAAGGTTAGAAAACCACCATTCTCCCTCCTTCACAGATAATGACGCCAAGATGAAGATCAGGAATGTGGCCTGCCTCACTCATACAGCTTCTTTGAGGAATCCTTGAAGATGGCTGAGTAAGCATGGAGCTCTGGCCTTTAGTCCTGTTGGCTCCACTCAACAAGAAGTTAAACCAGTTTCCAGGGCATTGAGCAGTATCTCTGAGAGTTGAGCAACACAATATCTAAAATGCCCTTATCTGTTCCTCTAACAAATCATTCTGGAGCATTTATTTTATACAATCCTGTCTAGGGGCTGTTATCTATTTGAGGATTTAACAAACCTGCATTCCTGGTTTTAGTATCAACATTTTATTTGGTCATTTTCTTTCCTCTGTGTCTATTTTGCTCCCTGGCAGGCCCTCTCTGTGGCTCTAGTCTTCATGCTCTGAAAGTGGATAGCCCATACAAGGAGAATGTGTCTTGACTGATGGTTCCTGAGGTTGAGTTTGACTGGATTGATCTGCATCATGTGCCCAGGCCTGAACCAGTCCCAGTGGCCTGAGGGACTGACGCTCATGGCCAGGCCTGTGTAATACACCTAATCTTGAAGGAACCGCTCCATGTACATTTCACTAGAATAGGGAAGAAGTGATTCTCCAAAGAATATTAAGGTGTCATTATTACAAAAAGAAGGAAATAATGATAGACAACATGAGCTTACCTCCTCTAAAGGTAAAGTTAAAATGCTCTCCACATAGTAAATGAGAAAAGAGAGGTTAAGTAGCTTGACTAAGAAAAAGAGATGAACTGCAAGGAAAAAGTCCTTAACTTCTAGCTCCTGAGAAAACTTCCCAGGCATTCATTACATCCCTGATCACTGAGGTCATGACAATGGGTTCCATTCACCTTTAAACCCATCCAGCAAATAGGAAAAAGCAAGAGAAGTAACTCACCAGATTTTAAAACACCCAAGAGCCCTGAGTATATTTTGGCTGGGAAGTTGTTTGTCCACTTGTGTTTAATGAACGGCCCCTTATCTGACCAGGCTGAAAACCCATTTAAGCCACGGCATCTGTATTTACGTTTGCTGCAGACACACTGTTATTAAGTTGAGAAATTGCTATCTCAACAGTCTTGTATGCTTTCAACTTTGTCTACCAAGGTAAAAAGTCTTTAACAAAGAGCCTTAGTGCTGTTAAGGACAAACACTGAGAATTCAAAGAAGACATTCTTTTGAGGGGATGATCTAAGAGGAATTACCACCCCGGGTACCAGCCAGGAAACTGCTTCACAGAGGAGCCAGCTCAGCATTTATACTGATTAAGATGCATAAAATAACCCTTTCTTTATTGAATTTTCCAAGCTCTCTCTGTTTTGAAAAACTAAACTGATGTGCAAAGCATTTTGTTCACTTAAAAAGAACTCCTGAATTTTTTATCCCCATTATATCTTGTAATATCGGTATACCTGGTAAGATTATCAGAATAAAAATATGTTAAAAAAAACAAAACAGCTCCCTAAGAAGATAACAGAAGATGTGGCTGCTATGGATGTTTGGGGGGGGGGGGCGCCCAGAGAGAGATGCTGAGACTTGTCAAAATTCTTTCCGCTCCGCTTAATTTTATAGGAATTCAGGGACATTAGCTTAAAAAAGCCATCACATAGGTAGAAATTGTAGTCTAACACTGTGCATTCTGTCACTTGTTTATTCTGAATGACAGAGCTGAGGAATTGTTTTCCAGTCCTGTGGGTGTAAGTGCCAGAAAGATTAAACAAGCAGGAGTGATAACATAGGTTCCCACGTGTCATGGTGCACTGGGTGGGGAATGGTGACCCACATGCCCTCCCAGGGGGGGCCATCAGCCTTGCACAGCAGGATGGCATGAAGCTGAGAGGGAAGGATCTTCAGGAGGTGGCTGGACACCAGGTCATGCATGGGACATGCAGTGAAGCTCCCTCTCAGGGGATAAAGGCCGCTGAGTCCCAGAGTGTCTGAGCATCAGGAAACTGGTTGAAAGGGGTGCGTGTTCTTGGCAGAGCTATGAGTAACTATGGGAACTGGTGTGGTATATATGTTTCTAAATCCTAATTTACACCTGTACCTATTCTTATAGTTGATTACATGAGGAATAATCTTAACCACACTGTTACAGGCACATCACCTCACTTAATCTCCACAATGGCGCTGAGAGAGGAGGTAGGCAGATCTGGGCAGCTGTCCTCTTTCCCATTTTACAGATGAGGAGACTAAGGTCCAAAGATGTCAAGTGATTTGCCACAGAACCGGCAAGCATTCCTTGTGGAGAAGTCCCATTACCTGCAGAGACGTCCATGAATATGGAGCCAGGCAACAGGGCATGGGGGTTACTTGCTTAGACTCTGAAATCAAACAGAACTTTATATCTTGCTTTCCCCATAGCTGCCATGTTACCTTAGGAAAGCTACTTCACTCTGAGCCCCAGGTGTCTCGACTACACATGGAGTTCTGACAAAACACATCTTTATATGTGTCCGTGATGATAAAATGAGATCTATAATGCATTTAGCACAAATTCCAGCACAAAGTCAGTATCTGAGAAACACTACCATGTGTTATTACTGTAGCTTTCCAGTAGGTTAGCAAGATAGAACCCAGATATAAGGAAAGATAGGGAACCAGTTATCAGAAATAGTGTTCCAATTATGGACTGGGTTTCGGAACCAAGGAGAAACCTAGCTATCAGAATTCAGACAAAATATAACAACTTAGTAGCAGCCTGCCCTGCTTGCCTCCTCACATCCCTTCCTTCTTTGTTAGTAACTGCACCTCAGGTTTCCTTGGGGGAACTACTCCTTCCAAATCCTTGGTTATTGTGCTTCAGGGGGCTCTGTTCTCCAGCCCACCAGGAGGCACTCACCCAGGCCTGGCTAAACAGAACACCTTCTGGCTATGGTGATGGATAAGTTAACCAACTCAGAGTGAGTCCTGGGACTTTTGTATGAACTACTAGTAAAAGAGGCACCCTCTTTCCATTGCGGCTACTGAACTATCACAACGGAGGTCCGAGGGGCTGGAGGCCATCTTGGCATCTGAGGGGATACCTTTCCGACAGTGAGGTCAACTTGGGAGGATGCAGAGCTGAAAGACGGAGGGAAACTAAGTCCTGATGCTGATCTCAGTACCTGCACAGCACGCCAGCTCTGCTCCTGGTGGAGGCGTTTTGTTCTTTCTCTTTAGAATGAAAGAGTTTTTGATTCTTAATTCCAAAATGTCTTTCTTGCTCAACATCTGGAAATGTCCCAGATAATGGGGCTAACCTGTGCCTCAGGTGGGAGTCCAGTGGCCCCAGGTGGGTGAGAATAGGCTACACCTGGGCTGAGTCCCTCTGTAAAGGAGGGGATGACATTTGATTCCTCTCTATTCTGGTTGCTACTCCCCGCCCCTCCCCTCCGCCCGCATCCCACCCTCCCAAACCCCCGGCCTGCCCCTTCCCCCACTTTCTGAAAAATGTAACTGCTGTTGCTAGGAGTCTGTCAAGATAACATCATTCGTGGGTTGATTTATACATGGCGAGGACTTTCATACTTTCTAGAACAGATTAAAAGTGCCAGAGTGTCTTGCGCCCCAGACCTTGAGCCAGATTCCCAGAAAATGGTTGAATGTGGGTTGCATTGTTCTCTCCTATGAACTGTTCAGAGAATTTTAATTAAGCTCTGTTTTATTCATCCCTTACTCTTAACAAAGCCCTTTATTTCATAACTCAGTTGAGAACAGTTAAATATTTTATTTGAAGCACACCCCCCCCCTAACCCCCCCACCACACAGGAGCGCCGTGCAGATAATATTGTGGCTGTGTATGAAAAACCCCTTGAGACTCAGCCGAGTGTCAAGATCTGGGCTGGGAGGCAAAAGGCCTGGGCTCTAATTTCAGCTCTGCTCGGGAGACAGGAAAAACTCAGATTTCTTTTCCTAGAGCAAAAATGAGGATGCTGAGATTGGTTTACCTCACTGAGCCTTGGCAGGAAGTCCGAGGGAGGCCATGTCTTCAAGGCACAGAAAGTACTTGGAAAAAAGGTGTCATATTACTTAGGGGGTCAGGAATATATTCTGATGACGCAAACACAGAAGTAAAATGTGTTATTGTGGACTCAATGGCTAGCATAGGGTGAGCACTGGAGTATTTCCCAAGGACAGTCCTGCTCTGAAACGCCTTTATTTTCCCATTGAGTCTGATCACAAAGGAATTCTACAGTCAGCACTTTCCTTGTTCCATTGACAGCTTAATTAATTTCATTAATTCACCAGTTATTTCCTGGGTGTTTTGCTATTAATTTGGCACTAGAGATACCAAAAGTGGGCCAAGCATGGCTGACTTACTTGTTGACTTATTTCATTAAGTCAACACATATTTATTGAACACCTACTGTGTGCCAAGCAGTGGAGATATAAAGATAGGTTAGCATGGTCACCGCCCTCTGGCACCTAACCACTCAAACTGGTCTTCAAATCAGTGACATCAGTAATCCCTGAGGAGTCTGTTAGAAATACAGAATATCAGGTACTGCCTCAGCTATACTGAGTCAGTGTTTGTGTATTAGCAAGATCCCCAGGCAATGGGTATGCACATAAATGTATGAAAAGTACACATGAAGAAGGCAGATGTCATAGTGCAGTTTAGTCGGAAAAGAATGAAGTAGTCTAGAAACCTAGGTTGCCAACTTTCTGCTCTGATGCTTGCTATGGAACTGCAGCAAGTCATATCTGTGCTGTGATTCAATGCATTCTTTTCAAAATGAAGTCAGTAATAACTGCCCTTTCTCCCTCCTGTGCTATTGTGAAGATCCAATGAGAAAACAGCAGTGAAAGTGTTGGCACCGTTCAAAAGCAGGCATTGCTGTTATTAAGGTTTGGAGACGTTTCTGTATACTGTGCCTGGCTGCATTGCCCAGGAGCTGGAATTTGATTCTGATTTAACAATTTCCTGCATTATGAGTCTGTGTTAAGGCGTTCTTATCTCTAGGATTCAGAGATGTGAGTAACAGGTTTGTTAAGATGCCAGCATGCAGTGAGGTTCTACTGCTTTTTAGCTAGATGGATACAGAAATGGTTGCGGGAGATGTTTTCTACATTCCACTCATTTCAGTAAAACTTAATGAGAGCTTGACTACTGGGAAAAACCATTGAGTGTGGCAGGTTTGGTTTCTGCCCTCATGAGTGTTTATTTCAGGAGGACGATGTGATATACAAAATAATTAGAATTCATGGTACAATAACGTAGGTTGACACAATGGTGAAGACATGGGAAGTTTGCAAAACACGAGAGATTTGTAAAACAAAACGATGAAAGATTACGTAGAGACAACATTTTCATCACCTGCCCTTTTAGTAAACTCTCGGTGAAGCTGGACCCTGAAATACCCACAAAGGTGGGAGAAAACTATCAGCAGATCATTAGAAAGTGAGGAGTCAGCTTTGGTTGAAATGAACCCCTTGTCCTATTAGCTACGAAAGTCCAGAATTCAGACACGTATCAAACAGTGGTTCTCAACCTTCCTAATGCCGCGACCCTTTAATACAGTTCCTCATGTTGTGGTGACCCCCACCCATAAAATTATTTTTGTTGCTACTTCATAACTGTCATTTTGCTACTGTTATGAATCGTAATGTAAATATCTGATATGCAGGATGTATTTTCATTGTTCGCGACCCACAGGTTGAGAACCGCTGACGTAGAAGGAGGATATTTTTCCTCCCGTGGTATACAAGGCTTCTCCATGGAAGTGCTATCATACTGCCTGTCTACAGCTAGAAGCAACTTTTAGATGAAATTAGAGTAGGATTTGGATGAGAAAAACAAAGCCAGCGTTCAACTGACAAGAACCATCGCTGGAGCGCTACGTTCCTGTTCCTCCCTCTCATCTTGCACCTCTGAGTTGTTATTCAGACTCCACAACACAGCCTTGGAGCCCCAGTAGGGAATATACTCCATGGGGTGGCAATGATTTGGTGATGATGGAGAGTGGAAAATCAATCTGGAGGAATTAAGTTTTATTATTGAACACTTAAGCAGTAGGGGAACCTCTAGAGGGAATTCCCCCATCAAAGGGTAAGCTGACCCCTGTTGGCCTTAAATCCCTAGCCTTCCTATTACATGGTGTTTCATTTTGGAAAATGAAGGAGCTGGCTGTTTAGTGAGCCAGAGGCTCCGGATTCCTACCTCCGGATTCCTACCTCCTCGCATTCAGCAGATTCTTAGCTCTGTGAGACTTGGAGACAAGTTGGGGGTGGGACAGAAAACGAGCCTTCTGGAGCTTATGCCTCCTGGCCAGCCATAGACTATTCCACACCTGTGAGACAATGACCAACTGCCAGAGGGGGCTCACGCAGCCCCAGCAAGAGAAGGAGGAGATCTGAATTACATTTTAGCTCTCCAAGATAATCACCTTGTTTCTCTAAATGGAAAACCAGCAAGAGAACTGCTCTAGCTAGTATGTGATATGGGCAAATTTGTGAATAGCTAAAGGTTATCTTTGCCATATTGTCCCTGTCTGCCCTCCCTTCTCCAACCAGTCTTTTGTTCCAATTCTCTTTGTTCCTTTTTGGGGTGTTTACTTGTGCACCTTCCATCTGGATCCCCTTGGTCACTTCCCAGGCCCTTCATTGGGTTATCATTTTTTTTTTTTAGTAGCAGCAAACATTCACATGACAAGTATTCTTTCGTGATTGTAATTTTGTTTCACTCCACAAATAGGCACTGAGCACCTACTTAGGCAGAAGCCAGACAAGGTCCTTTCTTTCCCTGAGATTCCTTTTGGGTGAAGGAAGTAGATGCCAACCAAACAAATAAACGAAATAGGTTCATCACAGCTAGCAAGAGGGGGAAGGAAACTGAAGGTAGGGTGAGGCTTGAGAGCCACTTTCTACAGCGTGGTTGAGTAAGCACTCATTGAGGCAGAGGGAGATTCACTGAGATCTAATCGGTGAGATGAGAAGGGGCCAGCCCTTCTGAGATCTGGAGAGGATGGCTCTAGATCAGCCGTGGGCAAACTACGGCCCGCAGGCCGGATCCGGCCTGTTTGAAATGAATAAAACTAAAAAAAAAAAAAAAAAAAAAAGACCGTACCCTTTTATGTAATGATGTTTACTTTGAATTTATATTAGTTCACACAAACACTCCATCCATGCTTTTGTTCCGGCCCTCAGGTCCAGTTTAAGAAACCCATTGTGGCCCTCGAGTCAAAAAGTTTGCCCACCCCTGCTCTAGACAGAGAAACTGCAGATGCAGAATCATTGGTGGTTCCAGATTTTTAAGCCAGGAGTTTGGGGGTAAATTGAAAATAAGGGAGGGTTGGCGTCAGGACTTATCCAGAAGATGCATTTGCAGAGCAAGCACATTCTTTTTGCTTATATTGTATTGTGAGTGGTGTGGAGAAAGTTTGTATAGATTTTTATGGAGGAGTAAGAGCTATGGCTCAGATACAATACAGGGTAGAATATGGACAATTCTGAGTGTCCTAGTCAGAAGCCCACTCTTTTCTGTTCTGCTCAAACACACACACACCACCACCACCACCACCGCCACCACAACCACCACCACCACCACCACCACCACCATCACCACCAGCACCACAATGCAAGAGTGACATAATTATGGGTATTACGTTCAAGTCTGCCTTGATATTTACATGAAAAGTAGAATTCGAATTGTTAATTGCACCTTATTCCCAGCATACTTCACAAACTGGGAGGTAGCCTGGCTGTTCTTTGTATCACTCCTTTTCTTCTTGTCACCCTTACAATCTCTTCTTAAGCAGAAATTAATTGTAAACGTTCTGATGGTTTAGTTGACATTCAAGTGTCTATAGGAAGTAGGGACTTAACACGTTTATTCTCCAGGTATGTGCATTTGAATAGGGGCCATGGTTTCACTGGTAGGAAGTGCTTGGATATGGTGAGTTCAAGCATGAGCCAGGGTTGAGACCAACAGACTCCTGAATCTTCTCCAGCCATACAGTGTTGCCTCGGCTCCTATTGGAGAACATTGCTCTCTCACCTGACTAGTTGGTGAATTTTAGGCTTTTGAAAGTGAACATGGGGACATTCTAGAAATGCTTAAGACTCAAAAAGTAATGAAAAACAATCTGTAGCTACCATCATTTTTGTCCTCCCAGAACTAGGGCTTTTCCTCTAAGAATTTCTCAGTCATGTGAAGCAAAAGGTTCTTCTGAATAACACAAAAAAGCAACAATAATAACAAGAGCCAACACATGTAGAGTTTTTTTGTATGCCAACCTCTGTTCTGAGCACTTTACTTGCATTGACTCATCTAATCCTTGCAACAGTCCTGTGTAGTAAGTACTAGTGCCCAACCCCATTCTATGAATGAAGAAATGGAGGCACCTATGCTCAATTCACACACTTGTAAGTGGGTGGATACTTGGGAATTCTGAAATATGTAACAATACTTCAATCAGAGCTTCATTCATGGAGTCACAGCCCAGAGCACATGATTTATTAATCACAAAACTCATTTCTGCAGAAATTGCCAACAGCTTCCAGTGTTGGGAAGGAGGATGCCTTATCAATGAAATTTATTCTTGTTAGAGAGTGCTATAAAGCTACAGAGAGGTTTTTAACTTTTAATTATTAAACAGTGAAATAGAATTTCAGATGAATCCCTCAGATGTCATTTATATTGTAATCTCTTACATTGCTTTATGCACAGATGCCAGGAAAGATGGCAGTATGAAAACTGCATAGGATTAAGAGAGGGCTCAAGGTCTCAGCTACCGAGGTGAAGGCCCCTCTATCTCAGCAGGGAGCCACTAGCATCTCAGGGACCAAGATGATGAAATCTTTAGGGAAACAAAGATAAGAGGTCAAAGCCTTTTAGACTAAATATTTGCTTCTAAGGTAAAACTGCAAGTTAATGCTAACAGCTAGCTCTTTCTCATCTTTTCTCTTTTTACTATATTTGACTTTTCCTTTAGAACATGACCAAGAACTCATTTCCTAGCGGTCACAAAGGGAATGTAATTGGTCTTGTCTTTACTTCTTAAAGATGTTTAGGCTTTGCAAATCTAAACCGTCTGGGTTATTTTTCTAGTTCAGATACTATACCTTCTCTCTCTCACTCTCAAATGCACACACACACACACAACCTCACAAAAACCCCACAATTGCTCACAAATAAAATAAAAGCAAATACCCATCTGTCATCATGGGTCTTTTAAAACTATAAGTTGTCTTTCTAATTTCTCTTCGACTTTTGACATACAACTCAAAACACCTTTTCACAGACAGACTATGTGATTATTTCAAACACCGTCTAAAACCTCTATAAAGAGATCTGATTAAATTGGAAGCACAGATGACTGATGCTCTTAAAATAATTGTTGCCTTAGTGATTCAACATGTGAGCCTGCCATTTATTACACTTTTAAGTGAACTAATCTAAATTAAAATCTGCTAAGATCAATAGCTCATTTTTTTTAAACTACAGAGCATTCTTAATGCATTGCCAGACCAGATAAGTCATATTTTCAGAACTTGAAAGTGTATAGCTGCCCAGGCTAATGTAGATTTGGAGTAATATTTTACAGCAGGCCCCTTTTATTTAGTTATTTTGCACAAATATATTTAAAAAGATCAGCTATCCCAAGTGTAAATGTCTCTAAAGGTATCTTGTTCTTTCTCTCAGCATGCCTTCTTACTTGAAAGATATATTCATTTTCTTTTGATGTGTGAAAACTGGTCTTTAATTACCTAACAGCAATCTGAGTCATTCATCTTTGCGTTGCCATTGGGTGGTGGTAACCTTTTGGTGAATTTAGAGACAGAAAATACTGTAAACAATTCAGTAAAAGTTGAAACTCAAAGATGTGGTATTGGAAATCAGGCAAATGCTTCCGACCCTCTGAGACAGGCCGGAGGCCCGTGGGGAATCAGAGTTGGCAGAAATCGAATGCAGTGGTGCCCTTTTGTTTGCCTCTCATGCCAAGGCATACACAAATTCCAGTTTGGAAAGGACAGATCCAAGTTTTCTGGAAGGGGTTCAGGCAGGCTCCACTTGCAGTCTAAGAGAAACCTGAATGTGGTAAACTGTGAGGTTAGCTGTTGAGGGTTATTTTCTAAACAATAATCTCAAAGTTCCACTATGTTCACAAAGCAATTCAAAACTTTAGCCATCCTAGACCCTTAGTTCATCCATGTTGTGTTAGAGAAACATTTGGGCTAGAATTCGGTGGGAGCCAGTTCATGTCGCCTCTTCTCCATCTTCATAATTTAGATTGAGTTTTCAAATGAGAAAGGAGACTCCTGGTCAATGCCAGGCCTCTGGCTGCTGAAGTAGCTCTTTCACTTGTCACATCCACTTTAGTCAAAGGGGAAGCTAAGTAGAGTGTGAGAAGAATATAATCTCTTAAGAATGATTCTACCATCCTACCCTGACCATTCTTCCTTTCTCTATGTTACAACCCTCTTGGATCCCCACTCCCATATCACATCATCTGGTCCTAAGTGAGGTCATTAAGCCAAAGTTTCATTCTGCTTGGCTGATGCCATGTAAGACCCCACCCTTAGAATGCTCTCAGGAGGCCTAGAATATTGGGAGGTGCTAGAAACTCTAGTACATAACTCTAGGCGCAGTGCATATTAATAGAAAATGTAAGGTGTTCTTATAGTATCACCTACGGCATGTTCATTTTTACTGAAATGGAAACCATGGTATTAGAGTAGTTATTTGCATTTGAAACTGCTGTATTGGATGTTTATACTCAAGCTAATTACTTATTAGTAACTAAGGCTTAGAAGCCATGATAGACTGGCTTTTGCATGACCTGCAGACTCACTCTTATTGGTTTATAGTAGAATCTTATGTGGGTAAATGAAATTTAAAAACCTCTTTGCAGCTGCAAAGGTTAGGCCCTGGCATCCTTTAATCATATAATATATCTTGGGAGTTTGTGAAAGGTTAGGCAATATTCTAATTACTGCTCATATGTCATCTCATTTAATAACGGCAATAATCCAATAAATTAGATGCTATTATCATCATCGATGTTTTTACATATGAAGAAACTGATTAAATCATGTGTCCCAAGTTACTTAGCTCGTAAGTGGCAGAACGTGGATTCAAACTGAGGTTTTCTGCTCCCAGGGCTCCTACCCTTAACCACGGCCATGCAGCTTCTCCTTGTCTGTACTCATCGCAGCTTCCAATGGATGGGTTTATCATCGACGAAGGCTCTTCCTCTGAGGTCTGACACCCACTGGGAGCCACAGATGAAGCCATAGTTGAAGCAAGCAATTTTAAGCATTCTCATACTTGCATTCAGTAGGACTTGGTATTGGTGCTCTACTGCACTTGGGCTCTGGTGGGGACTACTGAAGATCATGAGCTGCCTGATTCCTCATTGCAGCCCAAGGCACCTTTCTGACAAACGAGGATCACAGAGCTTTGTAGTTTCCCTGGTGTCCTTGCTGATGGCCACACTTTGCCTTTACTCCACGGAGGGCCTCATTCTCCATTCCCCACCATGGGGCTCTGCTCCTCTGTATGGAAATCCTTGAGTCAATTGCTCCTCAAATCAGGCCTGAGTTTGTCAGTTTTTGACATTGTACTGGGCACTCCTCTCTACCATTAGAATATATGAGGGACCTATGGATTTGGTCACCATTGCAGCATTAGCATTGAGTCCATTGCTTGGCACAGAGCAGGCATGCAACCAACATTGGTTGGACGAATGAGTGGGAAGTTTCTGTATCTTCTGTCTTAACTTAGAGGGCATACCTCAGGCCAGATTCCATCCCCTCCACCTTCGCTATTTGCTCCTTGCCACTGGGAAATTAACCATCCTTTTATGGGACCAGATTTAAATACATGACAGTAGACAGAATGTGCCAACATATAAACTTTACCATTTACTCAGATGACACAGAGACTAAAAGGTCTACTGGTATTCCCCTGGCCCTCATGTTCTAAAAATGTAATCTTCCTGATTTTATGTGAAGCATAAATAGACATCGGAACCAGACTAATGATGACATTTATGTCAACAGGCTAGCAATATTAAAATAGCATGAGGGAAACTTTCAATGAAACATTAATTTGGAATCTGAACTAATTTCATGACTAGTCATTAATATCTTGGGGACATGATCATACTTCTTGAAATACTGAAATGAAAGTTTATGGTATCTTTTTGTGCTGAATAATATGACAATTTTATAACACAAAGCAATATTTGGTTTTTAAAATCATGCTTTATTCAAAGCAATAATATATTTTACTTTGTCCCTTAAAAAATTTTAGGTTAATTTACCTGCCATAAAACTCACTTGCTTTATGTGTACATTTCAAGAATTTTTAGTACTTTTACATAGTTGCACAATAACATCACAGTCTAATTTCAGAACACAACATGTCATTCTGAACATATCTCACGGACAAGAGAGTTGCTCTTTTAATGTCTCACTTCATTTTCAGGTTTGATGATACACTGAATACATTGGGAACTATTGATGAAGAAACTGAACAAAGACCCTGCATTGGGCATTGGCTGGTACAACTATATATGGACTTGCTTTGGGAACACCCCTCCTCTTTTTTCACCTTTCTGTTTGCACTTGAGAAGCAAGTGCCTGGTTAATTTCAACTTGAAAGGTTTCTGATAGGCAATGTTCAAAGCAGAGGCAGAAGTGGGAAAGGGAATGGATGCGTAGAAGGACCAACTGATCCCCATGAGCAAATTCTCTAAAAATTGTGTCTTTTCAGGCCTTGAGATTCAGAGAGAGCACTATCAAAGGGCAGAACCCGTTTTAAATGCTCAGTCCCCTGATTGTAAAATCTGATCCAAGGGGATGCAAATTTTTGCCACAGGAAGAGGTAAGTTGTGCCACCCCTTTGTGATCATAATACTGTATTAGTCAGGAGAGGCTAGATTATGCTTCAAAAACAAATACGCCACAGACCTCAGGTGCTCACAGCAACAAAGATGTCTCCCCTGTCCAGTGCAGGTCAGTAGGGAGGCTTTGTTCATTCATTGTTGTCATTTAGGCACCCAGGTTGAAGCAGACTCAATTTCTAGCCACAGCAGGGCAACATCAGTACTGGGGGAATCTCACATTGGCATTTAAATACCTCAACCATTTTCACCCTCAACCAATTGGACATAACTAGAAACATGATCATATCCAATCTCAAGGGAGCCGAGAAGTCCTCCCCTGTGTCCAGAAAGAGAAGAGATTTAAAAATCAGTGAATGACAGTCAATATTGCCACACATGTAGCACTATTTAATGAAATGAGGGGGAAGAAGGTCAAGATACAAAAATTCTAGCATCATAATTCTTTTCAGGGAGAGAACTCCTCTCATTTGGGAAGATAAATATCTTAGTGTGAGGGCTGAGAGCTAACTAACCAGGCAATTAAAGATTATTCCTGAATTACTCTGAATGTGATACATTAAAGAATTTGCTATGATCCCAAGAGGAAGAGAAAAGAATAATAAAAAAAAGATAATGAAGAGATAGAAGTCAGCAAGGTGGACAGACTGAGACAGGTGAGTGAAAGATGAGGCAAAACCCTAAGCCTATTAGTAAGAAGACAGGAGTACCTTTTTAAAACAACAATGACTATGGTTCCAGTTCAGATTTGTCACATGGCTGCAATTTGACTTCCTCCTTCATCTTTGCCCTCAATCTTCAGTAAGTCAGCTACATTTGTCAATGCACTGTGGGCACATTCCTTATGTGAGAAAATAAAGGAGAGTTTCTTTTCTGATTTAGTACGTTGCTACAAAGAAGCAGAGCATGGAGGCAGACACTCTTCTGCTCCTTGTACCCTTTCTATTTCTAAGAAAGTCACAAAAATACAGGGGATACTTTGGATATCCATATACCATGGAATCTGGCATTAAAGTGAAATATCTCAAGGAGCCAGCAGATCTCGAGCTAGTTATAACAGCACTACAGGCCCGGTTCACGTATTCGTGCACCAGTGAGGTCCCTTGGCCTGGCCTGCACCCTCTCACAATCTGGGACCCCTTGGGGGATGTAGGAGGCCCAGTGCACAGATTCGGCCCCATCCCCGCAGGCCAGGCTGAGAGTCCCCACCAGAGCACGAATCTGTGCACAGGGCCTCCAGTATGCATATAAGATCTTTGGTTAATCTCTTCCCACCCCCCACCTCCCTTCCCTCTGAGACTCATCAGTCTGTTCCATGTTTCCATGCCTGTGCGTTGAGTGTCTGCCCCTGGTGGTCATTGCGCATCATAGCTACTAGTCGAATGGTTGGACACTTAGCATATTAGCTTTTTATATATATGAGTATAGATATACCCAAGGTTTTTTTTTTTTTTTAATCAGGATAAGGAATGTGGGTGTTTAAGAAAGTTCTTTGTTGCATTTATTGACATCCTTGAGTCTAGTCCCCAAATTGAGAAAGTTAACTTGGTCTTGTGGGATCTAGTTCTTTTCTTTTGAATTTTTCCATTCTCTTACGCTATTCATCATTCCCTCTCATTTCACATGAAGAGACAGCAGCCCAGATTTGCACAACCCTAATGTGGTCAGTGGAGGAGCCAGGAGTTCTTGCCACCAATTTTCATTCCTACTTCTGGGGCCTTAGATAACCCATATATTGTAGGAATTTCTTTTCAGCTCAAGGAAAAATGTTACCAAATGTTCTTGTGAATGGGATATGCATGGGTAACTTGTGCCATCAATGGGGTGGCATTGTGGAAAGAAAGGGAGCTTTATCAGCAATAGCGCTGAGGCTTAGAAAAGCAATGAGGGTAGGATTCTGGGAAATGCAAGGCTTTTGCTCCAGGTTTTTCCAGATGGTTGTGCCCTCTTCTAATATCAGCTGCTATTATAAGGATGATAAAATGGAAAAATAAATATTTGTGCAATGACTGGGAAAAGCCAATTAGTTTTGTACCAATGAGAAATAATGCAGAACTCTGCATATCTTATAATAAATTGGCTCTCTCCACATATATTTTAAAATTCACATACATACTGTCCAAAATGTACTTATAAATTTAAATGACAGTAGAATAAAATTATTCTGCAAGTTTTAGTGAAAGAAATAAGCAATACTTTTCTGTATTTTGAGGAGAAAAAATAAAATAGAATCTAGATGCATAATAATTTAACTAGTAAATGTCAGAGTTAATGAAGCATTGATAATGAAGCTATTTTCTTTCCTTGTGCTTTTGCTGGGAGACTCTGACTCCTCTACCTACTGGAACAAGAAGATTTGATGGCTGTGGCCACCTTTCTATAATTCCTCCAAGAATCAGCACATACTATTCCTCATGTCTTGTTTACCAGCAGTTGAACAGGCTAAAGTTCACAGAAGTTACTTTACTTTGGAATAAAAGGGAAAGTAGAAAGCAAAATGCCCTCTGAGACACTGCTCAACCCAACAATTGGCACATCAACCCATTCTCCCAAGCCTTGATGGAATTCCTAGTGCTAGTGGCTGAGCTCAACGCTTTTGCTAAGTAAGCTCTAGTGATTTAGACAGACACAATTCCTACTCTCTGAGGATTTATAATCTAAGAGAGAATTGCTTTGAAAAGCAATTCATTTGATACTGGCTGACATACCACAGTAATCACAAACTAGCAAACATATGACAGTACTGCCAACATATTTATACTGGAAGTATACAACATTAATTCACTAAGAGAATAGCCCTGGTTATCCTTAGTGCCAACACTAGAAATCAGACACTCCTACCTTAGTCCCTTGGATTATTAAATCTGACTCTGTCAATCCAAAACAATATCACATATCACACATTATCATATACTCTATCGTGGCTTTAAAAAGACAATCTTACTCTCCAGAGCCTGAAATTACAGATATGAAAACTTATAACATTGTTCTGAATAGCGAGGCAACTTAAAATGAAACATTTACTTTGTCACATGAATCTAAATATTTTCCTGTTGCTCAGAGAAATGTCACAAGAAGGCGAATCTTTTCTGGCTTAGTCTAATAGTCTTTTCTGCTTCCACAATGCAACAGCTTGCATGATCGTCTCCTTTCTCTTGCTGGCTTTTTCCCCATTCAAGGGAGCACAGATATGGCTAAGACATGTCTTTTATCAGTGCAATTTTAAGCTTAATATGCTTGCCAGCTCCAAATGTTTTTGTTAATTTTTTTAAGGTAGAAAAGTCCACCTTTTATAGCTTTTTCTCCATCTTAGTTGACTTGACAACTAGATCTGAAAGTCCTTTGTGATTTTTTTCATATTTAATCAGGCAGAACTGCCTATCTGATTATAGGCTGGTTTTATAGATGAAGTATTAATATACATATCCTTTATTTATTAAATAATTGTTATTATCTTTACATGTGAAATTAATTTTATATAAATTATTACATTTCAACTTTATAACAATCTATAAGAAAAATCTAATTATCCAATTTTACAGATAAGAAAATAGGTTCAGAAAGATTATGATAACCCAGCTAATGAGTAGAGTGATATCCAAATCTTCATGAGTTCAAAAGGTTTACTCTGAATCACTATGTAATAGCGTCTCACCAGTGTGCTCCATCCATCCATCCATCCATCCATCCATCCATCCATCCATTCATGCATCACCTATCTATCCAATCATTCATTCGTTCATTCACTAATTTCTAAAAATTATTTATTCACCCATAATATGCCATATACTCTATACTAAGAAGAGGAGATACAACAGTGTGTGAAATAGTAATGCCCTTGCCCACCAAGAGCTTCCAGTCTTGTAGGAGTAGATGAGAAGGCAGAAGGAGTGTTCCTGGGAAAGGAGGCAGTATTGGCAAGGTGTCTGAGGGGGCCATTTGCAGTTATGGAAACTTACACTTTTGAGTGCCCATTTCAAAAACCAGGCAACCAGTTCAATGGAAACTATCTACAACCAATTACACATCATGCTGCTCTCTGGACCTCTCCTCTGGTTTTTGCTGATTACATTAAGGCCACTATTACATTATCAGGTGTTCATTTTAGATTAAAAAAACACACCTCTTAAGTCTATTTAAGATATAAAACCTAGGACAAAGAAGTCTCAGGTAGAAATTCTCAGGGGAAAATTATTGGAAAGTCACACTTCTAATTAGTCTTCTCACATTACTTAGTGTCTAAGTTAAATTACTTTTTTTTGGTAGCCTTCCCATTTCCCCTCATCTACTGAATAATATGTTGTGTGTTCGTAAATACTATGCTCAAGAGTCATAACTGAAACTCTCTGTGAAAGAGATCTTCAGTGTGGAGTGACAAGGATGATTTTGCCCTTAGGGTGTTGGGAGAGATATTATTTCTTGTATATGGTCATTACTTCAATATTAGACTAAGCCAGAAAAGATGGACCTTCTTGTGGCATTTATCTGAAAGACAGGAAAATATTTGGATTCATATGACAAAGCAAAAGTTCCATTTTAAGTTGCCTAGCTTCTCAGAACAGTATTATAAGCTCTGGTATCTGTAATTTAAGGCTCTAGAGCAGTGGTTCTCAGCCTTCCTAATGCCATGACTCTTTAATACAGTTCCTCATGTTGTGGTGACCCCCAATTTCATTGTTACAAATTGAACATAATTAAAGCATGCTGATTAATTACAAAACAATATGTAATTATATATGTGTTTTCCGATGGTCTTAGGCGACCCTTGTGAAAGGGTCATTTGACCCCCAAAGGGGTCGCGGCCCACAGGTTGAGAACCACTGCTCTAGAGAGTAAGATTTTCTTTTTAAAGCCATGATAAAGTATAAGATAATGTGTGATATGTGATATTGTTTTTGATGGATAGAGTCAGATTTAATAATCCAAGGGGCTGGGGTAGGAGTTTCTAGTGTTGGCATTGAAGATAACGGGCTGATGATATTCACTTAGTGAATGAATGCTGTAGACTTCCAGAATAAATATGTTGGCAGTATTGTGACATGTTTGCTAGTTTGTGATTACTATGGTATGTCACCCGGTACCAATTTATATTATAAAATCTCAGGGAGTAGGAATTGTGTCTGTCTAAATCACTAGAGCTGACCTAACATGAACTTTGAGTTTAGCCAGTAGCACTAGGAATTCCATCCTTGCTTGGGAAGAAGAGGAGGATGGGTTGATGGGCCAATTGTTGGGTTGAGCAATGTCTCAGAAGACATCTTGCTTTCTACTTTCCCTTTTATCTCAAAGTAAAGCAACTTCTGTGGACTTTAGCCTGGTAAATTGCTGGTAAACAAGACATGAAGTGAAAGATGGGATAGTATGTGCTGATTCTTGGAGGAATTATATAAAGGTAGCCACAGCCATCAAATCTTGTCCTAGTAGGTGGGGATGTTTATTATGGGGGAGGCTATGCATGACTGGGGGGCTGGGGTATATTAGAAATCTCTGTACCCACTCAGTTTTTTATGAACCTAAAACTGTTGTAGAAAAGAAAGTCTATTAATAATTAAGAAATGACAAGTAAGTAATTAACTGTTGACAGGCTTATAAGTCATTCCAAACTACACATTAAATTGTACTGTTAAAAAAAGTGTGTGTGTGTGTGTGTGTGTGTGTGTGTGTGTGTGTGTGTATGCACAAAGAACTCCGTGAAGGTATTCAGGATATTCTTAAAATTGATTCATTCCCTGGGTGTTAACCTAGGTAGGACTTATTATCTACTTCCTTGAATTTTAGAGACATTCTGCTGTGCATATGTGTTATTTTTTTAAATTAAAAAGATGTTAAAAATGTTTATTTAGGTGGTGTTTATCTTATGATACATTTTATTATTTTATCTGTAAATGACTTGTCAGTATTTAATGTATTTAACCATATTAAATCTTGGGAAGTGTTTTGCTGCCTCTGAAGGATTATTTTACTCATGAGAGTCTTGTGAAGTGGCTGAATACTGTCATTCAAATTTTTCTGGTTAGGAAATTGGGGCATAAAGAAGCAAACTTATTCATTGACACACTGGAAATTAGAAAAAGGGATGGAATCAGAACTTGCAGTCCCTGATTTTACCAATTGGCTGCATTTAGCATGACACAGTATGGTCAATTGAGCAGTCATATCAGTTAAAATGGTTGGGCTGGATTCCGGTATCAAATAAGCTAGTCTTTAAATATATATATTTTATTGCTCACAGAGAAAAAGGGAGAGGAAGAGAGAGAGAGAAACATCAATGATGAGAGAGAATCATTGATTGGCTGCTTCCTGAATGCCTCCCATTGGGAATAGAGCCCACAACATGGGCATGTGCCCTGACCAGGAATCGAACCATGCATGACCTCCTGGTTCCTAGGTGGATGAGCCATGAACCACTGAGCCATGTCAGCTGTGCTCAAAGAAGCTAGTCTTAGGTGAAATGACCTCTGAGATAGTTTGAAACAGAAAAATACCATATTGTCTAAGCCACTGGATAGAAATTAAATAATCATATCTACTTGGTAAAGAGTTAGAATTAGTGGTAAATGACCAGGTGGATTAGAATGGAATGCCCAAAGGCCTCTAATCTGTCCAGTCAACAGTGGAAAACATGTATTTGAGCAGACAATGAATCCAATGTATTGAAACCTTAGGATTAATAAGTAAACCTCACTTTAGCTGGGGCCCCATCTTTATTAAAAAGTTAAGAAGAAATGATTATGTAGCTTAAAGCAGATTATAAAGAACTATTCCTCAGTTACTGAGAGTAACTCCATCATAATGATGAGTCTAAGAAATGATGGCAACTTAGTATTCATTGGGACATTACAATAATCATAGACTCAAATTCTCTTTGTGTTTCCTTCAATAGAAAATGGCTAAGGGGCACCTGAGTTTATAATTTAACAGCTTCCTTTGAAACTAACTTGTGACTAGGAAGTGCAGGTTATGCCAAAATCCTATTCTTACCAACTTCTATCAAAAACTATTCAAACTGTTATTTGTCCTATGGATTTTTGTTGCATAGACAGTACTTAAAATAGGACATTGTTATTATCTGTGTCTTGGCTATTACTTTTTTGGGATATTACTTTTGTTAGCAATTTAATCTGAATATTTATCATGTTAAAAAAAACCTTTTATTCTTGAATAATGAAGTATCATAATTCTGGTGAAGGCTCAGAGGAAAATCCTTAGATTACCAAGGGTCAAGGGGAATATTATCCTAGGCACATAAGCTTTAAAAAAATCTGTTGCAAACATATTTCCATGTATTTGCTTGTTATAATTAAATAACTATTCTCTTCTCTTTTGGAGTTAGCTGACTGGGAGGAAAACGGAAGCTCCCGCCATCTCACTAACCAATATCTGGGTGGCAGAGTGGAGAGTTTAGGAATATAAAAAGTATGATAATACCTCACATGTTTGCATTGGATACAGATTCAAAGAACTCATCCTCTGTTGGTGGGGGTGAGATTTACTACAATTGGATTAGCAGCATGTAGACCTGGGGACGCACTGGAAGCCAGTTCACTAATACCAGAAGAAGAGATGAATTGGTTGCAATGCCTTGTGGTTGTGCTTCCAAGCAGAGAACCCAGCTGCTTTGATGCATTTTGTGGGTTTGACATGAAAAGCAATAGCTCAGTCTTTCAGGGGAAAGCTTCCAGGCGGCTTTTGTCTTGTCTCCTGGACTATCTCCTGAGAGGCAGTCTTGTCAGGCTCGAATCAAACAAATCCAGGCTTCAAGATTCAGAGAAGGGACTTGCTGTGAAAATCCTCCTCCTAAGAGGAAATATGGGCGCCTCAAGGCCTTTCACTAAAGGAAAGTAAATGTACTGATGGAAATTAAATGGTGCCATTGCAGATAATGACAAGAGGACTCTCTCTTTCTTTTTAAAATTCAGGAATCCAGTGCTTTAGTTTTTGGTGATGCTCTGTGCATTTGCAGATTAAGGACATGAACTATTTGAAAGTAGATTTTTGTTTCTGTTTCTTATTCCAATGCCTTAAAATCATGGCTTAGGTTCTTGGAACCCTATTTTGCTTGGCAATGTAAATAAAACAGAGACATATACAGCAGAATACTGCTTTGAAGTTTGCAAGACACAAGCATATCTGGCTCAGAGGGTGCATTTAAGGTTTAGTTAGTCCAAGTTTGCAGAGTTCTTGGAAAAGGAGGTTTAGAACATGGAGACTAATCAATCTAATATATACTTCATAAACATTTTAAGTACCCAGCCCTAATATTTTTCCCTCACCAAAAAACTGTGAGTTTATTTTCGTATTATTTATTTGCATCTATCAGGCTTAATAAAATCTTTCTTTTATTGTTTTAGTATCAATATTTTATCACGTCTTTCTTTTTTCAACAAATACAAATTATATTTGCACTGGAACATTTCTACAGCTTAATCTCTTTAAAAATCAAAGTGGCAAAAAAAGAGTTATATAGTGCCAATTTATCAAAAAGAAAATAAAATTCAGATGACTTTCATTTCATTTTCAAGTAGAGTATGAAATATCAGGGAATGCTTTATGTTTTATACATGTTGACTTTAGATTAAAATGAAATTTTCATAGTGTTCTTTAAAATACAATCCAATTAAATTTCCAATGTCTTTGTTTTCAAGTTCCTGGATGGAACTTTTGAAAAACCTCACACTGTAATAATAACCATAAAACCACCTTCATAAGGAAATGCTACCCAACTTAGAAAAAGGATCTTTATAGTCTGTGTGGGAATACATACATACAGAATCTTTAGCAGGCAATTACACTGATTGAGTTTGCATTTCCTCTCCTGTTATGCCAGTTAACGCGGACACATTTTGAATAGAACTCTACTGCTAAGCAGATGGTATGAAGCAGGAACAAATCTACTATTTTAGAAAGTTGATCCCAAAGTGAGGTACCTATCCATTTCATATGGCTGATGGCAGGTTAAAGTCCCCAGGCCTTTCAATAACCTCTACTTCCTGTTGGATCCTTCAATCCTTGTGTAATTCTTAGTCTTCTGCCAAGACCGGGCCAATTTCTCAGGGACAGCCAAAACATTTTACTTAGACAAGGCTAAGTCCATAGCAACTCACTTGTATATAAAATGGCTTACATGCCAGATAACTATGCTAAGCACTTTTATACACATCACCTCTCGTACTGTTCACAAGAACTCTCTAAGATGCGTTCTACTAATGCACCCATTTTACAGATAAGAAACTGAAAACCACTGAGGTCAGGTAACTTGTTCAAGATCACACATGTAAGGCAGTGTTCAAACCAGAACTAAAACTAAGTCTAATTTGAAAGCCCATGTGCATATGCACTAAGCCACCTCACTATATTACCTGTCTCTCCCCACACACAAGAAAGAGCCAAACAGGATGAAAAATCCACATTATTTAGAAACAAGCACATTTTCATGTCTCTTTTTAAAGGAGAGTTCCATGCAAACAAATATTTCATGTTTCTGAAATATGAGTTTAAATTTTGTGAATGCAAATCATAAAAGCTCGGTACTTTAATGTCTAGGGATGATTAGTGATTTTTGTACAAATACACAAATCCTTCCTGCAAGTGAAATATCAAACAAGCTAAGACACTCATGTAACTTATTTCTGCACAGGGCTACTGTTTGTAAAATCCTATTAAGAAACTGTTGCTGACAATAGCTAGCACCGGAGAGCCCAACTAGTGCTGGGTTGTGCCAGGGATGAGATGTTCTTGTGGCTGACAGAATATTTATTCCCAGAGGAAACTGTTATAAATTGCATTTTGCCCCTTCAGTTGCTACAGGCTTGTGATGGAGTGTGGGCGGAAAGGACAACCTGTAATTCAAGATGGGTTGGAAGCTGGTTGCCTAGGAAACTGGGATGAACAGCACAATGCCAACCCAAACCGACTGTGAACAAGAGAGGGGATGTGTTTTTTTGATCTGTGTTGCTTTCCAAGTACAAATTTTGTGACTCTTGTGGAGTCTGATTAGGGCCATTGGCCCTTGGTTGGCAGTGCATGCCAAAGCGGGCCAGAGGTGAGTCAGGGAGGATGGGATAATTTTCATAAACATTGTGCTGACAATACACGGGGGAGAGGTGGACAATGGTGTCGTGAAAATGAGCTTGTGAGAGGATAAGGTGATCAACAGATGAATATTTTACATTCTTTATACATATACATTTACTAGAGGCCTGGTGCACAAAAATTTGTGCACTCGGGGGGGGGGGGTGGTCCCTCAGCCGGGCCTGTCCCCTCTCGCAGTCTGGGACCCCTCGGGGGATGACCACCTGCTGGCTTAGGCCTGCTCCCCGGGGGATTGGGCCTAAGCTGGCAACCAGACATCCCTCTGGCAGCCCGCAGCCCTAGGGGGATGTCTACTTGACAGTGGGGAGCAGGCCTAAGCTGCAGTCAGACATCCTTAGTGCTGCTGAGGAGGCGGGAGAGGCTCCCACCACCACCGCTGTACTGGCAGCCATCGGCCTGGCTTGTGGCTGAGCAGAGCTCCCTGATGTGGGAGTGCACTGACCACCAGAGGGCAGCTCCTGCATTGAGCATCTGCCCCCTGGTGGTCAGTGTATGTCATAGTGACCAGTCATTCCCAGTCTTTCTGCTGTTAGGGTCAAAATTAATAATCCCTTTTATTATATAGGATAGAGGCCTGGTGCATGGGTGGGGGCCAGCTGGTTTGCCCTGAAGGGTGTCCTGGATCAGGGTTGGGGTCCCGCTTGGGTGCCTGGCCAGTCTGGGTGAGGGGCTGAGGGTTGTTTTCAGGCTGGCCTGCGACTGAAGCTTCCATCCTCTCCCTTTTTTCTTTTTTTCTTTTTATTCTGGGATTTATTTATCTTCTATAATAGAAACTTTGTTGCCGTCACTGGAGCTGAGAGCCGGCTCCTGCTCGCTCCAACTCTGAGGCCACGACCTGCTGAAAGCAGGTACCTGGGGTTTGTTTAGCTTCTATAATTGAAACTTTGTTGCTTTCGGAGCTCAGAGCCAGGCCGCGGCAGGCGGGGAACCTTGGCTTCCTCCATCACTGGAGCAAGCAAGCCTCCTGCTCAGTTCAGTTGTGTGGCTGCCGGCCGCCATCTTTGTTGGCTGTTAATTTGCATATCGCCCTGATTAGCTAATAGGAAGCATAGCGAAGGTAC
The DNA here is from genome assembly GCF_963259705.1 of Myotis daubentonii. NCBI lineage: Eukaryota > Metazoa > Chordata > Mammalia > Chiroptera > Vespertilionidae > Myotis > Myotis daubentonii. Next base: position 31,415,731 of record NC_081856.1, on the reverse strand, counting down.
GGTCAATTACCTTTTTTGTCTTTTATTAGATAGGATTGCTATGTAGACATGTGTAAATATATATTTAAGTCCAATGGAATGAAATTGCTTATTATAGGCCATGCTGGTACTAAAAAATTGCAATTTTATATAGTTCAACTTACACATAAATAAGAGAGATGAAAGAATACATTTTGGGGGCACAATATTTTATATTCTTGTCTTTTTTACTTGGATCCCCATGCCTTCTTTTTCTATCTCCACCTTATCCTGTCCCAGTCAGTCTTACCTGACCCTTCTCATTGATCCTCCTTCTATCCTTGTATCAATAAGCAACTCATTTTAACAACACAGTATGTATCTCTATCCTTGCAGAATCACAAACAGATGTAAATATTCCTGTGCATCCATACACAGGGTAGTGACAAAACTGTTCAAATCTCAAACTTCCACATTATTTTTTTTTTATAGCAAAATATTCTCTTTCCTACATATGAATATTTCTTTTCTTCCTTGCACTTATCCTTAATGGATTTCAACCCAATTTTAAGCAGTTTCCTCCATTTTTGACATTCATTCACTTGAATTCCATTTCTCTCACATGTGCTAGAAACTACTCACAAATGATTCATGCTGTAACATGTGGCAATGTGTCACATGGATGGAAGCATAATTCTTTTCTGGATTCCTACTGTTGCCTCTCCAGAATAAGGTATTATTTTGCAAAGTTAAGTATATGAGAAGGAATTAGTTTGTTTTTTATTCTGCTAACACAAGACCTAAAACTTCTCTGGCAAGGAAAAATGGCTTCTCAGAGCCATTGCTCTCATATCCATGTGTCAGAGCAAAGTTAATAATCTTTTAGCTAATGGGTCCTACACTCATTCATGGATAATAAAGACCATTATAAACTTATGAAAAATAATAGATACAGAGGCAGAGCTGCCTCAAACAGATTGTCAAACTGCAGCGGGAAGGCCAGGGAGGGTTGGGGGGCAGGAGGGAGGGGGGTAAGAGATCAACTGAAGGACTTGTATGCATGCATATAAGCATAACCAATGGACATAAGACACTGGGGCCAGGGGATTGTCAAGGGCGGGAAAAAAAAGGAGACATATGTAATACTCTTTGTAATACTTTAAGCAATAAAACAATAAAAAAAAAAGACCATAGAATTAATTTTTCCAAAACATATATTTTTATTGATTTCAGAGAGGAAGGGAGAGGGAGAGAGAGATAGAAAGATCAATAATGAGAAAGAATCATTGATGGGCTACCTCCTGCATGCCCCCTACTGGAGATCCAGTTTACAACCCTGGGCTTGTGCCCTGACTGGGAATTGAACCGTGACTTCCTGGTTCATAGATAGACGCTCACCCACTGAGCCACACCCGTCGGGCACCATAGAATTAATATTATCGTGTTTGAAATCTCACAGAAGTGGCACAGCTCCACCACAGATGAGACAGGAGGCCTGCCTTCTCCCTCTCAGCCAAAACAACTTCTCCCCCTCACCAGCTGTTGCAAATGCCATTGAGGCCCATTCTCCTTCTGGGGACAATATTTATTGTATTGGGTCATTGAGGTTTGTGCTCATCAAGATGGGCAAACTGTCAGGATTTTGGGTCACTGGGCTACTCTGGACCACACTGCTCTGAGTTTTCTCACTAGAAATGAGTGTTGACAGAGGGAAAAGAATAAAAGGACTCCATGGTCGGGTTCACGCCCCCTTTCCCACTCAGCACTGCCCATCTTGCATGCATCCCTAGAGGCCCTGGATGCTCTTTGGCCCACATACAAAGGCCTGTTCCCCTGGGGCTATCATATCTTTTCTTATTTGGAAAGGAAAGTTCCTTGTAGTAAAATCAAATGTTCATTCCTAGGAGTCTGTGGTTGAAGGTGTCTGGGATCAGCTCAGAAAACTCCTTTCCTAAGAGTTGGTATTGGTTTGCCTGGCAGGGTTTCCTTGGTGAGTCAGGTCATTCTGGTTCTTGTATGGCTGAGGGCTGTTGTTTACTTAGAAGCTGAGTCTGCCCTCCTCCCGCCTGTCAAAAGGGTTTCAAAGCTGCCGCACCAGGAACGGTTTCAGTCTACAGACTTTAGTGACTAATGACCCATGTCCTCTGCTCAGTACTGAAATCCCAAAATGGTCCTAGGAGAAGGGAAGTCAATCCTGACAGCTGCTTAGAGGTCATCTTAGAACTAAATGGCAGGAGAAATGGAGAGAGAGAGAGAGAGAGAGAGAGAGAGAGAGAGAGAGAGAGAGAGAGAGAGAGAGAGAGAACCCTCTCCCCAAAAAAAGGAAAAAAAGAAAAAAAATGAGATGATTGTACAGAGGGTAGCTGTTTGCAGATCACTCAGGTGTGCTCTGAAGACCAAATCTCTACATCAGCAATTAGAAGAAAGCTCTGAGCCCTCCGCCTCTTAGAAAGCAAGTGGAATCAGATAGCACGGAAAACACACACACACACACACACACACACCCCATGGGATCCTCCCTGCAGGTCTCTCTAGGAAGGAACCTGTGGGTGAGAGAACGAGGCCAGGAGGTACTCCAGGAGGCTGTAAGTTTAGCAGGCCTCCCAGAACACTGATGTAGGAGGCTTGTTCTATTAAGTCCCGGAAGCCCTTTTATTTTTATCTTTGGAAAGTGTGTGAATACTTGTAATGCTGCTTTGCTTCCCAAACTGGACAGTGAGTTAAACAGCAGCAGCAGAGCAACAATAACAAGAATAACTACAGACGCAGCAAAAGCTCTCATCCTGGCCACCATGGAGTTCCCCGAAAGAACTTATCTTGTGACTGACAAAGCCACCAAGATGTATGCCTTCACACTAGACAGGTAACAGCCATCTGTTTCTGCTTCACGGCTTTCTGTCTTCAATCCTCAATACATCCCTAGACCCCCCAGCTTCAGACTGGGAACTTTTGCTGTGCAACTTGGGACATTTTGTAAAATTTTATAAACTGTTGGCGGACTTGTATAATTCATATCCTGAAACATGCAACACTCTCCATGATTTGAGTCTTAACTATCCTAAGAGCATGAAGGACATCCTTTATGAATGTATTTCCATCTGTAGATTTCCTTCCAGAAAATAGACGTATACAATCTAATGTGTTTGCCTTTCTTTTCCTCAATTACTTCTACTTTTAAAATAGATAGTATATTTTATTACATTATATTTAGAAAGAACGGAGGCTTTTCAACGATGTGACAAAATTTGTGGTTACATTGATCTTAAAGTTACCTGTCCACCTCTTGCATCGTCTTCTACCAATTCACCCCTCTACCCTTATTCCATCTATACCTAGTGCTTTTCTCTTCATATAAGAAAATTATTTGCCATTTTCTTAATCATATAATACCATTATTGAATATACACACCTATAATAAAAAGAGCTGAGTTTTAATGTTCTACATAGTTCTAGTTCCTTTGAATATCCCCCACAGTGCCATGTACAATATATTAATTCATTTTCCTTTATTTAAAAATTATGGATTGAACACACCTGGATATATAATGGAGAAGAAAAGATTCCTAGTCCCAGATCTCTGTCCTCTAGAAACTTGGAGTCTAATATGGAATACATATAAGAAAAAAATCAATTACAAAATAGCATGTAAGTGTCATTCTGAGGTTGTTCAATGAGAATATCTCAAGGAAACCTAGGTCTTAGCTGGACTATGGAAGTCAGAGAAAGCTTTTCAGAAGCAATAGGTTGAGCACTGAAAAATAAAGGGAATTAGAGTAAGGTTAGAGAAACCTTACACAGGAAGTAGGGTTAAGGAAAGCTGATCAGATGGAGATATTGCTGGGTAAAGACAGAGACATGTAAGAATGAGTTTTGCGTGTTTGGGGAATTCAATCCAAGTGGGGAGCAAAGAGAAACTCAGTGCGTAGAGATGAATGAATGAAGATCTGAAATACATTTATGTTAGGAGCAGAAGTGAAGAAAATACTTATCCATTAATAATATGCATAGTGCTGTTTGTTTCATGGGACCGAATTAATATTCCAAAGAGGAGCAAGATCATGTTTGATAGAATCAACTCTCTGAGCAGCTGCAAAGAAAAGCTTTCTCTCTCAGGATATTTATAACTTTGCTTTGCAAACATATGACAAAGAACCGAGACCATCTATTATCTCACCTTATAAGAATTATTTTTCTTAGAAAGTAATATTACATGTGATTTTTTGAGTTCATAAACAATAAAGACTCATGTTAGGTCAGGCAGAAATTTTGTACAACAAATTTTTAACACTTTGGGCACTATTAATAGAGCATCTCTACATTATTGAAATAACAGTATTTTCCTTCTCATTAAAATAGACCATTAGCACTCTGTGAGGCACATAAAGCCAATCATTTATGGTCATAGGGTCTCATTTGCCTCAGACATGTGTTTAGCTTGCAGGATATGGTGATGATAAAAATGGTCAAACCTGTTTTTCTTTTCTTTTCAAATAAAAACAATTAGACCCAGAAGAAATTATCCTGTTCCCTCATTTTCCCGGTCAGGAACCTGTTTCTCCCTCTTTTTCTCTGTGATGCTGTAGTGAATTTCTTTGCTCTGGTCTATTGTTCCTGCTCTTCAGAGCCTCAACTATATTATAACACGTGGAAATCTACAGTGATTAATTCAGTGGCAGCAAATTTACACTTACTTTTTGGATGCATCATAGCATTTGCTTTTTAGAACCATCTTTTAAAATATTCTTCTTGAGATTCACATTATCCTTCAGCTTAAGAGCCTGCACTGCATCTAGACACTTAGACCACTTTGCTCTAATGAGATCTTGGGGAATGCATTTTAACTTGGGGTTTTAACTTTTAGAATCATAGATTCTTTGGGGAGCCCAATGAAGACTGTGGACTTTTTCATGCACCAATAAAACACACACATACACATATATGAACACTCTGCATCCCATGTCCATGGACCCTATTAAGCCATGGATGTCTGGCTGAGTGCTTCAAGTTCAATCTCAGCCCAAAGGATAGCCATACTGGTCAATTTGAGGTCTATAGGAAAGTGGTATTTAAGAGTCAAAATTGGCCAGCGTTCTTGTGTTTTTCCCTTGTGGCACTGCCCACAGGCTATGCTCTGGTGGGATTTCTGCCTTCTAAACTGTCCAGGGATAAATTATCTTTCTCTGGCCACAAGATTCATGGAAAATATAAAATAAACCAGTGCTCATATAAACAGTGCTAGAACAATTGGTGGCCCTGCCTTGCTCATGCTGCCTTCTCAGGGTCCTTTGGGTTGATGACCATTGGGGACCCACACTATTACAGTATATGGTTATTTATTATTAGGGCATATATCACATTACAAAGGCAACAATGTATAGATATAAATACTTTATGTGCCTCTTGCCAAGTGGTTCCTATTGCAATATGAAGAGTTTGTGGAACTGCTCAAAATCCTGAGTGCTATTAACATCATTGGTACAGACCTGCCGAAGTCAACTTGGCAATATACATCAAAGTCCTTAAAAATATGGATACTCTTTGACCAAGCAATTTCCCTTCTAAGATTACACTTTAAGGAGATTATAATATATTGAGCAAAGATTAAATATAAGAATATGAATCAAAGTGAGGCTTATCTGAGCAAATAATTTGAAAAAATGAATTGTCCAATAATAGGAATTCAGTTAATTATGTTGTGACATATCTATATTAAATATAACAATCTCTATAGGTTAAAAGTAATGATGTAGAATATTTAATAAGTTGAGGAAATGTTAACAATAAATACAGGTAAGATTCAGGTCCCAAAGCTGTATCTTTGGTAGGATCTGTGGTGACACTGTCATTTCATTCACAATCCATTCTGGCCCATCCCCAGTGAGTTGCAACCATGTGATTTAGGTAGTATTTGCCCCATTCTCAACTGGAGGAGTCAGCATGGCTGGCTTTAGCCAATATTCTGATTGGAACAAGGTCTGAGTCAATCAGCCCATTCAAATTCCCCTGGGTCTAGGGATTGGTTTTCATTTGGCCAACTCAGCGTGCAACCTAGAACTCTTGTTTAGCAGTTGGAAATGAGGACACTTGCAAGTGTGTAGCCCTGACTGCCTGGGGCAACCATCCCACTATCATGAGGAAAAGCAGCCTGAAGCACAGTTAGAACTAAAGCAATGGATCCAGAGCCCTGATACATCAGTCTGAAGCCCACTACCTCCCGACATTTTCAGTTTCAGAACCAATAATCCCCACTTATTGATTAACCTACCACGAGCTTTGTTTTCTGCACTTGTAATAAAAAATCCTAATTAATATGGTCTTTAATTATGTACAAAAAGTGTGTTTGTATATTACAAAGCTAAAAAACAACATGTCCATAGTCATTGTCTCTTGCAGGTAAGGTTACCAGTGATTTTCCCCTCTGTTTGTGCTTTTCTGTAATTCACAATTTTCTATAATAAATATATTCTGTTATTCAGAAAAACTAAGTATAATGATAATTAGAGTCAGAATCAAAATCATCATCTAAGCCAAAGCCTGCAGATCTTTAATTCTAGCTGGTGATTAGACAAGTGAAATAGCTCTTCAACTGGAGGCTAATTTATTTCTGTTTTTATATCTTTCAAAGTAATGAATACAAAGCTCTTAATTCTAATAATCTTATTAATGCTTCTAATAAGTTTATTTAACAATTAAATGATTAGTTCAAGATCTGTGAACATCAACATAGCATCAGTAAAGATTGGTTTTAGATTTACTGAAGTTCAGGTAGGGAAGCAAAGTGGGGTGACCTGGAAGACACAGGAAGTCTTGGAATCCCAGCTCTGCAATTTCCCGGCTATTTGTCCTCAGGCAATTACTTAACCTTTCTGAACCCTAATTATTTCAGCTTAGAAACTATGGGGTTGGACTAAATGTTATGTATAATCTTTCCATCTATGAACTTCTATAATTCTATAAACGGCTCTAAATAGTGATTTCTGTGTGAGCAGAACTAGCAGAACTGATATGTACTGCTTGCTATAGGAAGTATAAGTAAGTCTCAACTTCCATTATAACTTTCATGGATTGGTAGAGATTGTGTGCAATGCTGTGTGAAGAAGGTTTCTAGGGTCCACATGGACTTAGTAGGAAAATCTGCTATGATCTATTAACAATGTTGTCGTGGAGAAGAAAGTGACAGTGCTGGCATGCAATGGTGGGAATTCGAATCATCAGTTGGCTCACAGACACATATCTAATGATGTTCCCATTCCTTTTTTGATTTGTGGGACAGTATCCAATATCTTTTCAAAATGAAGTTATTGGGAAGGAAATGTATCTGCTTCCTTCCTCCTGCTCCTTTGATATCTCTTAATCACTGGTAGTAGAGACTGAAGAAGAGTTTGACTGAATAAGAGCAAAACTTTTAGTACTGGAGACTTCGGAGAGACATTTCTTGCTTGTTCCTTACACGTGATATTTCCTGTAGAGGGAGCTGTGAATTACAGCCTCCTAGATAGCTAGCAAATGTCCTCACAGTGGTTCAGAGAAAGGCCAGGGCTGTCAGTGGTGTTGGCAACCATGTTCATTTCTTGCTTCTGTCGAACTCATGCGCAGTGTGGATCGCCAGCAGAAACCCTTGACTAAAGATCACTGTTCTGGAGAGAAGCCAGAGGTGCTGGAGCCTGGAGCCATCTATCACTGTCACAGTAATGCCAAGGCCACAGAGAACAGGGCAAGTGAGCAACTCTACGCCAAGTGGAAACTCTGGGCTGCTTCGGGAATATGCTTCGTCTTCATGATTGCAGAGGTTGTGGGTGAGTATTTCTCAATGAGGCTTTTCTGATTAAACAAGCAAAGAAAATCAAATCCTCCATTCTTACAGGAGGGTGACCTAGGTTCTTTTAAAGTGAGAGCTAACCTTTCTGTAAGTATGAAGTAACAATGGGCTCATTGTAGATACGCTGGAAAATAGAAGGAAACGTAATAACATTCACCACCATCCCACATTAGGGTGATAACTGCCAATAAAATTATGAAGTATTTCCATACAATATATTTTCTATTCATAGCTCAGTTTTTCAACACAACCGAGAGCACACTAAATGCTTCTGACCATGCCATCAAATGCTCTGAAAATATTTTCACGCCTGAACAATGCACACTCCACTGTGATTTAAAGGACCATCTCTCTATTGTTAGAAATGTAGGGATTTTTTTTTCCTGTTTATGGACAATGCTGCAATAAAAAATCTTGAATAAAACTCTGCCTGCCTTTCTGGTTAATCTCTTCAAAGAGAGTCCTAAAAGTGGAAATAGTTGGTTGAAGGACATGAATATTTTCATTACTTCTTTTTTTTTTTTTTTTAAATATATTTTATTGATTTTTCACAGAGAGAAAGGGAGAGAGATAGAGAGTTAGAAACATCGATGAGAGAGAAACATCGATCAGCTGCCTCCTGCACATCTCCCACTGGGGATGTGCCGCAACCCAGGTACATGCCCTTGACCGGAATCGAACCCGGGACCCCTCAGTCCGCAGGCCGACGCTCTATCCACTGAGCCAAACCGGTTTCGGCTTTTTCATTACTTCTTGATGCATATTGCCAAACTGCTATCCAGAAAGCTTAATACAATTCCTATGTCTGCCAGGTCTGCATGAAAATGATTGCTCTCCAATCTTTACCAGAACTCATTTTAATCTTTGAGAAATCCTTGTTAATATGTAAATGAATATGCTTTATTTTAACATCCATTAGTGCTAGAATATTTTTTTTGCATGCTTATTAGTGATCTGTATTTCTCTGTAAATGCATTCCTGGTGGCCTCTTAATGTCTGTTTCTTAGAGAACTTATAATTCGCTATATTGATCTCTGGGAGCTCTTTATATATTAGGATATTAAACTTTTGTTATGTTTATTAGTACTGTAACTGCTTTTTGTTTGCTTTTTAATTTTTGTTTAATTTTTGGTTTGACATAGAGAAGTTTAAAATTTTATAGAGATAATTGTATCGAACATTTTATTTTTAGCTGATTTTTTTACTACTCTTTCACCAATTTAGTGCCTAGCAAGCCTTCCCAGGGACTGAGAAGATAAATACCATTTTGTTGTTCAGTTTTAAATCAATGTGAAAGTAGATATGTTTTAAGAATTGAAAAAAATCTTTTTCTAGCCCTAACCGGTTTGGCTCAGTGGATAGAGCATCAGCCTGTGGACTGAAAGGTCCTAGGTTTGATTCCGGTCAAGGGCATGTACCTTGGTTGTGGGCACATCCCCAGTAGGAGGAGTGCAGGAGGCAGCTGATCGATGTTTCTCTCTCATCGATGTTTCTAACTCTCTATCCCTCTCCCTTCCTCTCTGTAAAAAAAATCAATAAAACATATTAAAAAAAAATCTTTTTCTAAACAGCTAACAATGTTTTCAGTATAATTTATGAAATAATTATTTTCTCCATTGATTTTTGATGTTTCTTTTATCATTTATCAAATTTTTATAAACAATAGGGTTTGGTTCTAAGGTATTTCATGATTCCTGTTGCTGGTTCTTGTCAGTAGTAACACATTTAATTAATGCAAATTTATATGTTATAATAGCTCTTATTCTTTCCTTATTAATCCTTGTTTAACAGAAAAAAGATAAACATAATTTATTTTAGTTTATTATTTTAATTAAACATGAGAATCATTTTGCTCAGGTTTCTCCAAAATCTAATTATGATTTTAAGAATGGGTATAAGGAGAAAAGTGAGTTTTGTGAATGAAAGGCCATCTCGCTTCAGAATACTGATTAGACATCAGCTGGGGAGAAGATGCCATCAATTTCAGCATCACACGGATCCAGGAAGAAGCAGAGGCAGAAAGTACTGGAGGAAACAAGCCAGTTTCTACTTCTTCCTGAGCTGCGTTCGAAATGGGGCGGTGCCAAGGCCTTTATTGGAAGGCTGTGAATTTCCAGACATCACCTTTTCAAATTGCATTTCGAATGGGTTCTGTTTTTTAGATTTTCCATTTTGTCAGTCTCTTTCATGAGCAATGCAATATTGTCCACAACCTTATGAATTTCAATAATGAAAAAGAATACTCCGTTGGCAAAGATGTCAGTGGGTATCCACAGGGCGTTTTCCAGATTGGAACTGTTAAAAGTAAATTATTTGCTATTCCACAAGCTATTAAGTCAGTACCTTCAAAAGACTTACCCTGGCTCTAGGAACTGTGTGCTATCAATTATTTTTGTAAACCAAGTGGAAGCAGGTTATTAACAACCCCGGATTTGTCTTAGGCTGGATAAGTCTAAGTTCTTTTCCAGTTTTGAAAAGCAATAAAAGTCTGAGTACATGGGCCATAAGACTCCATAGCTTGAAGAAAACAATTAATTCTGATTGCTAGCCATTATAGTGGAAAAAATAGCTTAGCAGATGCTAATGGAGTAACCGTCCATTTTCAGATGGTTATTAATTTATGCTACCTTTTGAGTAATAGAGAAAAAATTAATAACCATCTGAGAATGGATGATTATTCCATTAAAAAAAAAACCTCACTTTTCTCCTTATCCCCATTCTTATGCTCTATCACTTTGCTTTTAAAAAATGACTTGCATTTTTAGGGGGTAAAATGGGAAGTTATCTTCTCATTCCTGGATAACTGGTCTGTGAGTTCTAATGTAACTTTTATTTTATTTTTTAAATATATTTTATTGATTTTCCACAGAGAAGAAGGGAGAGGGATAGAGAGTTAGAAACATCGATGAGAGAGATCGATCAGCTGCCTCCTGCATGCCCCCCAGTGGGGATGTGCCCGCAACCAAGGTACATGCCCTTGACCGGAATCGAACCTGGGACCCTTCAGTCCACAGGCCAACGCTCTATCTACTGAGCCAAACCGGTTCGGCTCTAATGTGACTTTTAGAGTCAAAGGAAAGTAATGTCAGTAAAGAAATTATGTGGATACTGACAACCCTTTGGAATTTGAGCTGTATTTATTTTGAGCAGATTTTCCTAAAACATTGCTCTCATCATGTTGATTCTGTCTTCAAAATTCTTCCCTGGCTCCCCTTTGCCTAGTTCAGCCCTTCACAACCTTTCCCCATCATGGCAGATGTAGGAACTTTTACTGAACACTGAGGTAAACTGGCAAGAATACCTGTGGCAACAATAGCCTGGTTTAGGGGCTCCCTCTGTGCTAAGCCCCAAGTGAGAGAGACCAATATATTGGGAAGCTCTGGCATCCTGGACAAAATGAAAACCTCTTACTTTGGCTTTCAAGCCATTCCACCATCTGGCTGCCAAACAGACTATCAGTCTCTTTCCTTTACTACTTGCCCACACGGCTCTTCTGTTTCAGCCATTTATTCACTGAATGCAAAAATAATCATTGTATCTTAATATCTCTGTAGCTTTGGCTCATGACTTTCCATTTGAATGAAAAAACACTTTCCTTCATCCCCCACACTCATCAAAACACTGGCCATGATTCAAGAACCCAGCCCACAGCTCACTTCCTCCCTAAAGTCATTTTGACCATGTCAGAGAAAGCAATTATTATTCTCAGATTACTCCTGCAGGAGATGGGATTTGAGCCAATCCTTGAGGGAGGGGGGTAGACATGGAGAGGTGGCTAAGAGGGAGATGAGGGGACCTTTCAGATGGAGGGGCCTGAAAGAGCAGGACCAGATTATTACTGTGGTCCTGCAGTGTAAACATCAGCCTTGCCTGGAGAGACTGAGCGAGTGGGTCTGCAAAAGGACAGGGAGTATGTGTTCTCAGGAAGCAATTCAAGTGAGTCTGCCAGGCAGCCACATTTGGGTGCCACTGTTGGTAGTGAACTGGTACTGCGTGTTCAGCAAGCTTTCTCACACTCATTGCCTGGTTGCAGTTCTGGTATCCTGGCCCAGGTGCCTCATGCTCATAGACAAGGCTGGGTGCGAGATGCCAAGCTGGATTAATCAGAGTCTCCGGGTCTTTACATAGGGAGACTTGGGGGGGAAAGCTCTGTTTACTCTGCAAATACTCTGCTGAAATGCTCTGAACCTGGAGCTTCCAGAGGCCCACTTTTCTTGTCGAGGGGGAGGAAGTCTGTCTTCTCTAGGACAATAAATAGCAATAGTTGGACACAGAGGGGAGCCCCAACATTTTTGAATCTGAGTGTGGGCTGCACCCAATCCCATCCCACCCAGATCTGTCCTCAGTTGCTGAGTCAATAAATTGTCACTTGATTGTTGTTACTGTTTAAGCTGGTTTGAGTTAGGCAGTTATGACTTACCAATGAAAGGACCTACGGAAGGTAGTGGTGTAGGGTAAAACATGGTTGTGGAGAATAAAACTGGAACAGTAGTTGGGGGTTCAAGAAGGACCATACGGAATGGGGAATCTGGACTCATTCTGCAAGCCTGGAGGAGTAACTGACATTTTAAAAGAGAAGATTTTGAAACAGCCTAAGTGCCCATCAACAGATGAATGGATTAGAAAACACAACGGAATACTATGCTGCTGTAAAAAAGAAGGAATTCTTACCATTGCAACAGCATGGATGGAACTGGAGAGCATTATGCTAAGTGAAATAAGCCAGTCAGTGAAAGAAAAATACCACATGATCTCACTCATTTATGGATAATAAAGACCATTATAAACTGATGAGCAAAAATAGATACAGAGGCAGAGCAGCATCAAACAGACTGTCAAACGACAGCGGGAAGGCCGCGGAGGGTTGGGGGGTGGGAGGGGTAAGAGATCAAACGAAGGACTTGTATGCATGCATATAAGCATAACGAATGGACACAAGACACTGGGGGCTAGGGGAGGCCGGGGGAAGGTCAAGGGGAAAAACAAAGGAGACCTATGTACTATTCTTTGTAATATTTTAAGCAATAAAAGAAAATTTTTTAAAAAAGAAGAGAATCAGGTCATAGATCTGTGTTTAGAGAGAGAACTGAACTCAGTTTGTAGAGCAAATGGGAGGGAGGAATTCAAGATCCAAGAAGGCTGTAAGCATCAATGTCCTTTGAACCTGTTGAATTGGGACTCTTTTTTATTGTTTAAAGTATTACAAATAGTAGTACATATGTCTGCTTTTCCCCCCATTGACCTCCCCTGGCCTCCCTCACCCCCCAGCACATGCCCTCACCCACCTCGTGTCTGGTTATGCTTACATGCATGCATACAAGTCCTTGGTTGATCTCTTAGCCAGACCCCCCACCCCAACCCTCCCCTGCCTTCCTGCTGAAGTTTGACAGTCTGTTCGATGCTTCTTTATGTCTGTATTTTTGTTCATCGGTTTATGATGTTCTTTATATTTCACATATGAGTGAGATCATGTGATATTTATCTCTTTCTGACTGGCTTATTTTGCTTAGCATAATGCTCTCCAGTTCCACCCATGCTGTTGCAAATGGTAAGAATTTGAATTGGGGCTCTTTCAGATTGCTTGTGAAATTCCGAATTGTAGAAAGGCCATAAAGAGACGAGTTACATTGTAGATGTAAACATGTATTCCAATTTGAAAAGATGGACATAAAGACACGAAAAACTCACCAAAGATAAGCTCAGCTAAGGCCAATCCTGGAAGAAACTGAGCGTGGTTAGGAAAGGCATCCCGAAGCAGGACTGCTTAGAGGCAAGCAGGAATGGAGGGGGCACTAGGTTGCTAGATAGAAATACAGAGCTGGAGGCTGGCTGGGGGAGATGGGAAGTATCTCAGAGTAAAAAAATATGTGTATCTTCATAGTAAGAAAAAGATACAGGTGGGTAGTGTGATAACCACAAGCTTCACTGATAAGAGACTTAGTCTCCACGAGAGCCAGGATGTCTCAATAGCTTCCACCACTTACATTTCCTGATGCTCCTGGTATTAAAAATTTAAGAAATGTCAAAACATGCCTGTGCAAACTGTGGTGTGTTTTGAATACTTGTTACATAATTCAAACTCACAGACAGTGAGTTTTTGGCATAACAAGCTACATCGTATAATAATGCTATTCATAAGGCAATGAAAGAATTTTTAAAATATGGCTTACTAGCGTACAATGGTGTAGTCCAGGAATGGGAAACAAGGCGAATGCTGTCAGACAACCAGCTCGCTCTTTCATTCCCATCAGGATGCCTATGTTCTGCACAGAACGCATCATGCGTGCTTCACAACAACTCTGACTCTGAGGTGAACATGAGACCCAGGCCCAGTGGCCCCGCTGGTCTTCTGCTGTCATCTCCACCCGACAGGCCCTCAGTGGGGTCTGTTTCCAGAATGCAGTCCTTACTGCCTCTCCTACCTTGTTATACGTGCATTGCTCTCTACATCTTGCCAAGCAATCCAGACATATGAGTGCTGCCGCCTGACGTCATGCCTTTATCATCATTTCCTTTGGCTGTTACCCTTGTCTGTTAACTGCTAGCTGCTTCTCCCTCCAGGCCAGTCTCCGTATTGCTGGCAAAGATCTCCCTCATAAATACTGATCTGAACATGTCACAACCCAGCCTCCAAATCATAAGTAGACCCCCTGACCCCATAGGATGACAGTCGAGTTCTTTAACATGACATATAATGCCCCACACAAGTTTCTCCAATCCACCTTTGCAGTCTGATTCCCCATTATTTTGCCAAAACTCCACACCTCCTGTTTTTCCACGAAGGTTCCATGCTCTTCCAGTTCTCTCTGTTCTTGTTCCTGCTATTACCTCTCCCTGAGAAACCCTTCTCTTCTAGCTAATCCTTCCCCCTTTCTCCTGTGAAAAGTTCCCCAAAGCTCCCAGTGGGAGTGGCTTTCTAGTCTTCTAGCCTATTTGTCATGTGTGTCTTCAGCACAGTGAGTGTTAGTGAGATCACAGAAGAGAGGGGCTGGGATATTTTTTTTGTATTGATTTCAGAGAGGAAGGGAGAGGGAGTGAGAGAATCATTGACTGGCTGCCTCCTGCACACCCCCACTGGGGATTGAGCTCACAACCCGGGCATGTGCCCTGACCAGGAATCCAGTAGTGACCTCCTGGTTCATAGGTCGATGCTCAACCACTGAGCCATGTAGGCTGGGGGAGACTGGGATTTTTAAACTTTATCTTTGTGTATCCTATTCTTGTATCGTGAACAGTAAGGGCTCAATAAATATTGATGGGCTGATTGAATTAATTGTCACTCATACCCCATGCATTCAGAAGCAAATGCAAGTTCAGTTGCAAACGACCTCTTGCAAACAATTTTGCTCCACAGCCACTCATCATGATTGCTCACAATTTTCTAGATGGTTCTTAAAAGTAGTTCTGATGGTTGCAAAATGGTTCTTGGTTTCCGGACTGCCCCCCATCACCCCCCTTAACATGCTTCTTCCAAAGTCAGGCCATTTTTTTCCCTCAATTGCCTCCTGACTCAGCGGAGCCTCTTGAAGAAACCCTATAAGACCTTATTTCCTTGACTTGGGCTACGATTTCAGCTCAGCACACAGAATCACCATCATCATTCATTGCTGAGATGGTGGTGTGCTGCTTATCTGCCTGCAGTCATTTTCTGGGCAAGAAATAATGCATTAGGAACACAGCTTCATTATCAGGCCCGGGTTTGGCAGCTAGAGCAACATTCCAGGGTAATTGGAAGGACAGCTGATTTGTTAGCAAAATGTTACTTTTTGGCTAATGAATCATTGTGATTTTTGCACTGACAGCTCAGTAACAAGCTTGAAGACTACTTTCCCTCAGACCATTAAACTTTGACAAACCCGTTATTAACTGCAGCGAGAGCCAGGAGTCTGTGGGGATTATTGCAATTATGAGCCATATATGTAATTCTTAAAAATCATTAGCCGACAAGGTGAGTCTGATGACCGAGGGCTGATGACTGACAGCCGCCGTCACTTTTAGTGCAGGAGGGAATAAACAGCTGCCGGGAGGACGATCCGTCAGCAGAAGCTCTTTGCTGGGAAGACGCAGCCGGAGTAATAAAGGTTATTGCTCTCGAACAACAAGCTCTGTCCAGGAGGGAGGAAGCGAGGCTTTCCTTTGGCTTCCACTGTGGAGGCTGGAGGTCTTTGCTCAAAAGAGAACTAGAGGGAAGCAGAGGAAGCCAAGGGAACACAGAGAAGAGCCAGCCAGGCCTTCGCCGCGTGGGTTTTCTTTCTATGCTTTACCGGACTGTGACACTCAGCAGTCCCTTTAGAAGTTGCCTGTCCTTTCGCCTTACTGTTGCCCCTATTCCTAACAGGGGTCTCGAACTCAGGTGGATAATGCAAATTAGCAGAGAAGACAGAAGCAGTAAAGACTGTGGTAAAATCACAAGGCAAGAATATAAATAAAAACCCATCAGTGGGCCATTGTGTCATCGGGTTTACAGACGGAAGTCCAGGTCCTCAGTTGCAGTGTGAGAGCCTGTGAACCTGGCCTTTCCACAGCCTCATCGTTTTGCATTGCCCTTTCTGAATCCCCATGCCCCTGTCTGACGGGGATGATCCCCAAGAATGCCCACACTCTCCAGTCTCTGTACCTTTCCCCCTTGGGAATGGCCTTGGCCTTGACATTCATTTCTACATGTTCAAATCCTACCCACTCTCTGGGTCTCTGTTTCTTTACTTGTCAAATCGGGAAGAAGAGGCGGATTGGATCCATGCTGATGTCTCTTCTAATGCTCTGTGGGTCTGTGACATTTCACCAACTCGGGTTCGCACATACGAATCTAGTTGTGCCCCACACAAGGGTCCCCAACCTCCCTTTCCAGGCTGATTTCCCATTATGGGTTGGGGACCCTGGGTGGGTTGGGAACCCTGTGTGGGGCATTATATCCTCACCCCGTGTGATACTGTGCACCCCCCAGGTGGCCACATTGCGGGGAGTCTTGCTGTCGTCACAGACGCTGCCCACCTCTTGATTGACCTGACCAGTTTCCAGCTCAGCCTCTTCTCCCTGTGGCTGTCCTCCAAGCCTCCCTCCAAGCGGCTGACCTTTGGATGGCACCGGGCAGGTACAGTTCACCGACGGAGCGCTCATGGTGGAGTGCCCGCAATGAGAAACAACAGGTTACAGTGCCTGCGTAAAGGCGGAGGTCAAAATTCTGGAATGTGCCTAATCACTGACTCACAGAATGTTCCCAGACCCTGGTAGGCTTTTCGAATCCACCTCCAACGCTGAGCTGCAGATCAGGGAGAGGCATAAAGGAACTCCTAAGTGAGCAAATGTACTTTACTCAGTGGGCACATTGAACACTATCCTATCTTTAAATGTCAATGTAAATGTCACATTCTATGTTTCTTTTCCTTACCGTTGCTCTTAAAACGCATCTAGAGTGTTGATATACCTCTGAGCTCACCTCTGTGTTGATGGGCTGTTGGGTTGGCAAATGAAACTCATTTTTCAAGTACCCTCTGAAGCCTCCCCCTTTTACTGTTGTAATCCACAGAAGCTACTGGTACTGGCACGTTGTAAATGTTTTATGGCAAAATTAAGAGTTTCTAATGCCTTTTACTATTTGCGTCTCATTATTTCATCTCCTAATAAGTTTCAATCATTTTAGCACCTGCTTAAATTAAAATCCCTAAGGAAAACAGCACGCGTGGGCAACAAATAATACGCTTTTAAAATTTGCTGCAAATTACTGAGTAACACGGAGCATAATGAACTCAGATGCTGGTGTTTTATAAATGCAACATGAAAGCAGCTTGTCTTAGTGCTAAAATCCTTCCAACATTTTGCTTTCTGAATCAGAGTGAACTAATCTAAAGCTTCTTTTTGGGGGGAGGGAACATGAATATCTCTTGACTCTTGGGGACGTTAAGGTGATTCATGAATGCTTTGTGTATGGACGTCTGTGTGCTTGCATCCTTAGAGATCCTCGGTGCCCTGCTGTCCATGCTGTGTGTCTGGGCAGTGACTGGTGTGTTGGTGTACCTGGCGTGTGAGCGCTTGCTGTACCCTGATTACCAGATCCAGGCCACCGTGATGATCATCATTTCAGGCTGTGCTGTGGCAGCCAACATTGTGTAAGTCACCCCACACACTGCCCAGGAAGCTTGCCTTTAACCCTGTCTGGACTCAGATGTGTGTTTGTTCTTGTTGCTATTTCTTGCGTGTGTTTAATTCCTCTACTTGTGAGGATGGCAGAGACCTGACAGAGTGCTCACGTGGTTCTATGGCTGAAGGTAAGGTCGGTTGTGCTCATTTACGTATCTTACTATCAGCTTCTAATAGCTACCATTTTCAATGCTTTTTATGTGTCAAGGACTGTGATATGATCTTTTGATCTACATTATCAAGCTCCATGTTCACAACATCCCTACTTTCCAGATTAGAAAACTGAAGCTCAGTGAGGTTAAATGAATTGCCAGTGAGGAGGTACAGAGCCAGGATCTGAATGTATTCTAGACCCACCATACTCAGAATGGGGTCCTAGCCATTCTGCTCTCATGCATATTGATGGTTCCACATGGGACGTGACTTACTCCTACTCAGTTTTTACTACAGGGACATATTATGGCTTCCTACAGAGCTGGAGTGGAAGGGATCTTAAATTCTATTTACTTTAGTCCCCTTTCTACTTTTGAATTCTCCTTTGCAACATCCTATAAAATGGTCATTAGTTTCATATATTTTAACAGAATAGCAGAATTTATTTCTCTCATAAGCACTCTACCATATCTTTGCAATATTTTGACTATAAAAATTCTGCCTTAAGCTATGTTAGCTAAACTCTTCATTTTCTACCTGTTGGTTCATCCCCTTAACCAGGTAGTCATAAATCACTCTTATGGGATGTGTGACCATGTCCTACTGGACATGTGATCATGTCCTACTGGACATGTGATCATTGCCATATTTGTCTGCTTTTCCCCAAATGAGCTACTTGGTTGCTTATGACAATGGGGTTTTAAGGCCAGGGATTTGATCCTTTTGGTCGATTTGCTCCTTCCCATTTGACAAAATAATTCGGGACAACCCTATTTAAAACTGTATCTATTTGTCTGCCTGTCCATCTATCTGTATCATCTGTGGTACAGAGAACAATGGCCCCTCAAATTTTTCCATATTCTAAGGCTTAGCACTTCTAAATATGTTACCTTACATGATAAAAGAAATTTTAAAAATGTGATTAAGTTAAAGATGGATCTTGACATGGGGGAGATTATCCTGAATTATCCAGATAGGCCCAATGTCACCACAAAGGTCCTTATAGAAGGGAAGCATCAGGTCAGAGAGGGGAGAAGATGCTGCATTGCTGGCTTTGAAGATGACAGAATGTAAGTGACATCTCGGAGCTGGGAAAGGTAAGAAAGTGTGTTCTCCCCTAAAGCCTCCAGGAGGAATGCAGTCCTGCACGATCATTTTAGACTCCTGACTTCCAAAATGATAAGATAATAAATTTATTTTGTTCTAAGCCAGAAAGGCTTGTGGCAACTTGTTACAGCAACAATAGGAAACTCATACACTATGCATCATCTGCTTGTCTATCTTGCACTGCCACGTGATATACTGCAATAGGCTTATACATGAAAGTGAAGAAGACAGTGATAGAAGAATGGCATCTTAAACAGTGTTTTTAAAGCGAGGGCACAGTGGATCTCTGGAACTAGAGGAAAAGCTGAGCATGTACATGTAGAGAAAGCTCCCCAGGTCCCTCTAGTACCCTTACCTTGTGCCTGCCTCTGTTCCTCACCTCTTAGTTTGCAAACCATTGCCAAAATCTCTGAGCTAAACCATTAGAAGGGTGATATTTCATCTGCTGTAACTGACTAGATCCCTATTTCCACCCAGTTATATTGAAAAAGTGTTTCACGTTGGCATTGGGGAGATCAATCCCAATCTATCACCACTAGGAGACAAGCCAGAGCACATGTCCTGCTGACGGGGGATCAATAACATCATCTTTGCATAGGAGAACAACATGTCCACAAGGCAGCAGGAAGAATAAAAATGTTAATAATTTCCCAAGTCATATGGCACATAATTGTATTGATGCTACACAAAGATGAAGGGTCCCCTAGCTAACTACCACATAAATCTGGACCCTCGGTGATTGAGTTTGACTTTCTAAACAGATACCATCCACACTTTCTTTTTACTGCAACTGCTGTTGAACTTTGACCTTAATTTTCAGGTGCTCAGAAAGATAAGGGAATTAAAAAGCTTTTGACTTCCCTGTGGAAGCAGGTAGTTATTAACGGATAAGGCTACTGAGTGACTGTAATGTTTTCTCCCAGAACTGGGATTACAGGTTCCAAGTACAGGTAGAGGCTGTGTTGTCTGAATAGACAACCACAATTTGGGAATAAATCTATTCCTTGGGGACTCAAAATCAGGACAGAAAGTTATAATACAGGTTACAAAGGGATTCTAGGATGAAAATTATTGACAGAGCCTTAAGGCCATTGCATGCCAAATTTCCTCTGCCTGAACATTCCCTCCCCTCCTAGCCAAACACTAACCTTTCACATCTGACTCAATTGCTTTGTCCTGCTAACTAAATCAGATTCCCTTGTTTGACTATCTTAGTAGGCTTATTATAATTAGAATTTTCCATGTATGTGTGTGTTTGTCTTTTTAAATTCTCTGCATCTGCTTCATGCTTGAAGCCACAATGGGGAGGGACCATGTCTGTTTTCACTTACTCTTATGCCCTAAACATTTAACAGTGCCTAGCATACACGGGTGTCTAAGTAAGTTTTTCTTTTTTTTAATAAAATGAGTGAAAGAATGAATGACAACATGATGAGCACACATACTAGTAGCAGACCTAGAAAGAGAGTCTAGTAACTGCCAGCCGTGGGAGGCTGTCTGAAGACCCTGAAATGGTAGCTCCGAATTGAGGGTCAATTTCTGCCAAAACACTGACAGTCTAAAAAGGAAACATTATGTGAAAAGCAAATCCTGGTGGACAGCAGTCAGTTCACATTGTGATGATGATCTGAGAGTTGACAGACACTTTTCTGAAAATAAGGGTACGTGGTACTAAACAATATTTCTTTAAAACCTCTGTTACAAAATGTACAGAGAAGTTTCTAGGCAAAACACTCCTTGTTGGCCATCAGTAAAAAAAGTTCTCGTTTTGCCTTTGGTCTAATACCTCTTGAGGTTGTAGAGAAATAGAACCAGGTGCATAATTTATGATGGCTACTACTTAACACTTTGATTTGGATAGGAAATGTTAAATTTTGCAATACATTTATAATATTTTAATATATTTTACTCTCTGGATAAATAGCTACATATACATAAGCACAGTATGCTCATCATTGGCCATTAAAATTATTCAAATTTCAAATTCTTATGTAGATGATCAAAATTAAATAAAAGATTTAAAAATCCAGCCCTGATGAAATTCACTACTCATTTTGTTTTACTCCTTTCTGCTGCTTTATGCATTTGAAACTAATACATTTAATTAAGCTCCCATCAAAGTTCAGCTTTAAGCCTAGCTCAGTAAGTAGACCTTCAATAAATGATATTTTTCCTCCTCATTGTAAAATACTCGGCTTTCATCAGAGTAGTGGATGCTTTCCAGTTTTAATGTGAAAGGGGAGCATTAGGCGGAAAGGAAAACTGAGGCGAATCTTCATTGTCTGCCCTTTTGTGGAAAATTGAAAATGCTATGATCCACTTGTGTTCAAAATTAGTCCGAAATAGTATATCTTAAAACAGGAATATTTTAATTACCTGTCAATTTGGATAATATATGCTACTGTTAACTCTTCCATTATGCCGGGTAGGTTTTTAAGGGTTAATCTCATGTGTGCTGAGAACATGTTCTCTTGTTCAGATTAAGTGTGATTTTGCACCAGAGGCCTCCTGGCCACAGTCACAAGGAAGTGCAAGCTAATGCCAGTGTCAGAGCAGCTTTTGTGCATGCGCTGGGGGATCTGTTTCAGAGCATCAGTGTGTTAACCAGCGCACTCATCATCTACTTCAAGGTGAGTATGTTTGCTTTAACTCACTGTCATAGCAATTTTATAGACCAAGTAGTATGAAAGGGGGTCCTCCAAAATTAACAGAAAGGAGGGTGGACAGGCTATTCTTTTCCTAAACACACTACTGTGTAAATTTTAAACAAATAAACATTCAAAGCCTGAAACCTTGGACTTTCCAAATTCCTGAGAGCTCTGTCTTTAATTGCAGGGCTTCCAGTCTTTTAAGAAAGTAGTTCCTTTTGTCATTGGGTCAATATGCACTACAATGGAGCCATAAATATCTTAGAGATTTTGGGTTGTAAGCAACAGAAAAAAATCTCTAGCTCACTTAAGTAATAAATAAATATATAAATAAACAAACAAATAAAATATATGTAAAAATAAATTATATATAATTATATATACATATGAAATTTATTGAATGTACTCCAGGCAGAAATCAAGATACAAATAAGGGTCACTTTTGTTATCTAGATTTCAGAAACTATCCAACTTCTGTCCCAGACACCAAACTGAAATGAATATGACTCAACTCATTTTTTTAAATTTCTTATCATTCTGCTGAAGATTCATATTTCTGGGAAAGGAGTCTAGCGTGGGTCTTGTACCTGCTGCTTGGCCAGAGGTAACTTCTCTCCAAAAGGTCAGAGTGTTCATGAAAAGTAGGAATGGCTGTGGGTGGGCCTCTGACCCTAAGGAAATATTCATTGCAGATTTGCATTTGGTAGTACTGAGAACCAACAGGGGTGTGAGAGTGGTGGTGGTGGGGGGGGTGGGGTGTGGAGGTGGGGAGGGGGGAAGAGGGTAATGGAGAAGAGCATTTATCTTTGTTCTTATCATGATTGCCCAGTTAGCAGGGACTCTACATTAATTTTACTAAAAATGAAAACACGTAAATACAAATTACAAAAACATATCTGAATTCAGTTGAGCAAATGCTCACTCACTGAAAGCTTTAAGTTTAAGGAAAAATAGTTCAAAATTGTATGGGTTAGTCGAGTTTGAGAGTATGCTTATAAAGGTTAAATTTCTTAGACATAATGAGGCAGACTTCTCTGTGGCCCAAAACTGCATCAGAGACAAAATAGCAGGTGTTTCAACCTGAGGCTAAGGGTTTCAGTGGTGAGAGAGGCAAGAATGAGGCCTCAGCTTGTACTATTAGGACTGGATCAAAGATGTCTATCTCGAGTATGTCTCATACTTAGAAGGGAAAAAAACCACACTAACCCCAGTCTGCCAAGACCAAACTCCAGCTGTACCTCGGGCATATGCAACCTCTCAGCAGATGACAGGCTTTCTTCTCATCATAATTAAGGCTGAAAAGTCAATGAGCATTATGCGAATCAGCTCATCGTAAACTCTGTACTTCTGTTCATTTCTGGGAAGTCAAATCAGGCCTCTTGAGAAAATACTCAAGAATATCTCTCCCTTCACTTCTTAAATAATGGGAGATGCCCTGTAGTCTCTCTTCTTCCGTCACTGGTAGTTTCAAGCTTAAAACAGGGGTGGGGAATGTCTGGCTTGAGGGCTATATAAGGCCTGAGAAATCATTTGGTTCAGCCCTGCCAAGGCATTAGGGGTGAGTTAACTAAATGTTTGACCAAATATAGCAGGGTAATTTTTAAGTTGATAATTTTGTATGGCCCGCCAGTGATGTTATAAATGTCCAAATAGCCCTTGGCAGAAAAAAAGGTTCCCGCCCCTGGCTTAAAAGAAAGATTGAGTCTTCAGAAAGTTGCCTCTGAATTGGATATTGTGTCAAGTTGGATGTTAAGTGGGAGGAGAAAGGTTGATAGAGAGGGAAGGAAAAAGGGAGGTTTACATATTTTATTCATCAGACTTTCTTCAAAGGAGACACACATTCAGTTAACCTAAAGCTCTTGTATTTTCCAGCCAGACTATAAGATGGCCGACTCAATCTGCACATTTGTGTTTTCTGTCCTGGTGTTGGCCAGTACCGTCACAGTCTTAAAGGACTTCTCCATCTTACTCATGGAAGGTAGGAGTGATTTCATTTTATTCCCAAGACCCATGTTTTCTCTTCCCTATAACCACAAGAGGTGGTAGCCTCAAGGCATGCTCACTATTAATATATATCACAGAGAACATTTAAACTGATAAAGAATTGGGGGAAAACAAATATTATGATTTTCTTTCATATGGAACAACTAAAAAGTAATGGTTTCAATTTTCCTCCAGTAACTGTTAAATGTTATGGTTCAGTATAAAAACAATATGCACACACACTAAAGATAGACATGGAGGAAGTTATTGTAAAGATATTAGTTTATCCCTAAATGTATGGGCAAGACCCAAGAAAGACAGTATAAACCTATCCTTAGCAGCGCTGTAGCTATTCAGAAGAGCTTGCCGACCACCCTAGTTAGACTAGGCCAGCAGTTCTCCAACATTAGTGGCATCGGAATTGCTTGGAGGGTTTGTTAAAACACAGATTGCTGGGCCCACCCACACCCTTCCTGAGACATAGGTCTGGGGTGGGGCCCAAGAATCTGAAGTTCTAACAACATGCTGCTGCTGCTGCTGGTCTGGGGACCACACTTTGAGAACCACTGAATCAGTCTTTTCATAGCACTTAGAGATTCCTACAGGAGGGTGCGGGGAATGGCTCCCAGAAAATTCTATCAGAGCCAGAGGTTTGCATCGTATCAAACATTTGGATGATCATGAATATCCGGATATTGGATGAACTTTTCTTTTTTGTCTAGCACATTTTGAAATAAGGGAGACACAGTCTCAGAGGACAGTTGCCTTCAAACCAGTTCACGTTTTTAGTGTTCACTGCCATGGCTGCATTTAAGGTTTCTGTTCTCAGTGGGCAGTATCATTGTTGGCAGATGATAATGTTGACAACAGTGAAACCAAATGGAGTCAAATGTCACTGAGTAACAAGTGAACTTCCTCGCTCTGGAGGTGACAATATTTGATTTGTCAAGTCACAAATACATCCATTTCCTTTCCTGAGGGCCAAGTGCTGAGCTGCAGCTGTTGTCGCTAGGATGGCACTTATGACTACCAGGGGGATAAAAGGCAGATTGGCGCACTATTGGTGGAGATGACTATATTCCACTTCCCTGTCTCTCAGTGTAGATCTGCTCTGGTGATTATCTTCCTTATTTATTTAAAGAAAGGACAGTTAATTATGGAAACTGCCAAATAACTCCTATCTGGTAGATGCTTAATTTCTAAACTAGGTTTTCAAATTAGAATAGCATAAAAGAATACTTATCTTTGGTAACATTTTAAAATAATATGCAAAGGTAGGAAATGAATTTTAAAAGTCTCCCTTTTTTTTTCTACTTGGAATTCTCAGTCCCATTCATCAGGGGTAACATCTACTTATAAGTTGACATACATCTTTCAAAAGATAACTATCCTATATAATAAAAGCCTAATATGCAAATTGTCCCCTGGACCAGGAGTTCAACCAGTATTTCAATCAGGGGTGGAGCTGGTGGGCCAACCACAGGAAGGGAGCCCAAGCCAGTGGCTGGCAGCTGCTAGAGACCCACCTGTGCATGAATTTCGTGCACTCAGCCTCTAGTATGTATGTATATATATATATATGTATATATATATATATATGCATAAATGTATACACATATATTTACATATATACACATATAATGTATACCACATTGTATATAATATATACATATAAATATTTACATATATACATATAATGTATGTATACACATATAATGTATATATACACATATAATGTATGTATGTATTTTTTAAACAAATAGGATTCTGGATTTGTACTTATTTTGCTCTACACTTGTTTTTATCACTTGGATATCTTTCCATTTAAATACATACAGAGAAACGCCCTATTTTTTTTACATAGCTATAAACTATTCCACTGTATGCATGTACTTGCTTATTGATGGCCATTACAAACAATGGTATAATTAACATTCATGTGCATATATACATATTTAGCATTTGTACACCTTTGGAATAATTCCTAGAAATGTTATTTCCATTTCAAAAGTTCTGTGCATTTTAAAATTTGACAGATACGGTCATTTCTGCCAAAAAAACTATTTCAACATCTTTTTGGCCAATAGAATATAACAGTGCCCATTTCCTCACATGTTCACCAATATGGGGTATTATCAAACTGTTGATTCTCTTCCTTCCTAATCTGATTGGTGGAATATTTTATCTTATTTACTTAATATGCAATTCTATAATTGAGCGTTTTTTTCATTTATTTATTAATCTGGGAAATTATTTTTTTAACACTAATTTGAGTACTTTCCTGGATACATTAATATTTTTGCAGGCTCTCCGTCAGGGGAAAAATGGTCCCTAGAATGTGATGGAGCACGGAGGTCCGTGGGAGCATAGCCTCGTGCTCGTTGACATTATTTCATGGAGTAAAATAAGTAATAGTGGACTTGTGTTCCTCATGAACGTAAAGAGATAAATGAGGCAAGAGAGACAAAAAGTAATGGGATCATGACTTCATCATAAGGGTCCTAGATGAATGATAGCAGGTCTTCAAGAGCCAAATGAAACTCTGCAGAGATGACACACTAGGCATAACAGTCAACTGTAGGTTGCAATCCCTAGAGTCTAGCATTTGCATAACACCTCACACTCAGAGCAGGAACTGCAGACCCTCACATCCCACTTATCTATGTAACCTTAGCAATGCTTTTTAACCTTTCTGTCTCCCAATTTCTCCTCCAGTTAAATAGGAATCGTAGCACTGATAAAACTAGCTTGTAAAGTTCTTGTAAATATGAAAATAAGACAATCATCCTATATAATAAAAAGCTAATATGCAAATTGTCCCCTCTACCAGGAGTTTTACCAGGCGGCAGGGCTGGCTAGCCAACCTCCCGTGGCCCCTCCCCCCGGCTGGCCCAGCTCGTTCAGCCCCAATTGGGGCGGGCCGGACCCCACCCATGCACGAATTCGTGCACCAGGCCTCTAGTTATAAATAAAGTACTTAGCATAAACCTTGACCTACTATATGTTCTCAACAAAGCTATGTCTTTATTATTATTACTATAATTCAACAATTTCACCCATGATTGTATATATATTCTATGACTAATCTGAGAAAAAAACCCACTAATTTGTTTCTGCTATCCTGAGCTTTGTGCAGCTAATTAAGTAAAATTACATATTGACCAACTCTTTGTTATCTCTGCGAAATAATATGAAGTGGGATTAAACTAAACTCAAATTGTAGAGAATTTTAAATTAGCCCTAAGGAGAAAATCCCAATGAGTAAGGCTCTCAAATCCTGAAAAAGGCGGGTTAAGGATCCTCCCCACTTACAGCCCCAATTGGCCATCTAGATGAGCTATATTCAGTGGAATAACAATAGCCTCCCACTCTTTCCTTCTGTCAGGTGTGCCCAAGAACCTCAACTACAATGCTGTGAAAGAGCTCATCTTAGCGGTGGATGGGGTGGTGTCTGTGCACAGCTTGCACATCTGGTCTTTGACAACGAACCAGGTGATTCTCTCGGCTCATGTTGCTGCAGGTCAGTAAGACTGGACAAAATTCAGTCCTTGTTCTGTAAAGTCAGTAATTTTCCTCCTTTTTGTAGAGCTGCCCTTAGTGGCCGATACCTGTCTAAACAACTGTGAAATACTTTGTATTACCAAGGGCCTTGGAAAACCATACCCCTTGTCAATGTTGTCATGGTAACAATGATACTGATGGTATTCCTAGAGGCTGACTGAAAAGGGTAGGACAAAGTGAGTAAAAATGCCACCCAAATTTGAAGTCCTTAGGTTCTGAAAATTAGACTTCACCTGTTTGGCTTGGAACTCAAACGGTTAAATAATAGGGATGATTTCAACAATAAATCTTCATTGAGTATCTCCTGTGTATGAGATGCTCTGCCTATCACTGAAGAAAGATAAAGCATACACAGGTTCCATCCTTAAGGTTCTTTTTTTCTTTTCTTTAAATATATTCTTACTGATTTCAGAGAGGAAGGGAGAGGGAGAGAGAAAGAAACATCAATGATGAGAGAGAACCATTGGTTGGCTGCCTCCTGCATGCCCCACACATGGGGGATCGAGCCCACAACCTGGGCATGTGCCCTGACTGGGAATTGAAC
This sequence comes from Myotis daubentonii, assembly GCF_963259705.1. Classification (NCBI taxonomy): domain Eukaryota; kingdom Metazoa; phylum Chordata; class Mammalia; order Chiroptera; family Vespertilionidae; genus Myotis; species Myotis daubentonii. The sequence goes on along the minus strand of NC_081856.1, from coordinate 31,387,821 downwards.
CATGACATCTGGTTTCTAAGTTGATGCTCAACCACTGAGCCATGCTGGCTGGGCCTTAAGGTTCTAACAACCTACAAAACTTGGTAGTAAAAATTAATGGTGATTTTTTTTTTTTACTGGATGGTTAGAAATTCTATAACCATGTGAGATAATTCTTAGGAAATTGGATTTATTCTAAAAATGACTTTCTCAAGGAGAAGGTGATTTTGTCCAGGGTATGTCCTAGAGCTGAGAAACTGGGTGGTGGGAGGTGTCTCTCTGCCTCAGGAGACAGGCCAATAAGACACATTAGGCTGCTAGAAAATAACTCAGGAAGTTATGTAGACGCAGGGTATAGAAACATCGGTGACAGTCATTTGAGGACTTTGCTTTCTCAGACATCCCGATCTTTGCTGAGAGGCTCAGATCTGGCTACAGGGAATTTACAGCATCCACAACACTAATATTTTATTGCAAATGGAAGAACCTAGTAATCATGTTACTGTGGAGGGAATTTTACAGCCTCCTGATACCTTTGGGGACAAGAGAAAAGATGGAGTGAGGGTTGCTGCTCTAAGAAAGGCCTGTGGGGAGCTCTAAATGCTCTCTGCCTCCTGTCACCAGCCTTAATATAGGTTCTGATTAGATATAAGGGCTGCAACCCAGAGGTCCCTGGGGACTGGTGAGCAAGGCTGTATAAGAAATAACAGTTCTGGCTTTTTCCAGGGCTCATTTCCACTTTCATACTCAGCTCCTAGGAGTGCCAGACCCCAGAGATAATTGTGAAGAAGAGCTCCCATAGTGTCTGGGTACTTTGCTGTCCTAAAATCCTGCCCCCCCCCCCCCCAACACACACACACACCTTGTCTGTGTAGATGTAGCTGATTGTCAGAGCCAACCTGGCTCCTTCTGAGCACTAGGCCTGTGCCTTGCCCCACTAAGTACTTGAAGCTGGAGATGTAGTAGTTGCCTATTTGTGTGCAATCAATGTCAGGCTCACTATGATTCCTCTTCAACAGCAGCCAGCCGGGACAGCCAGAGCGTTCGGAGAGAGATTGCTAAAGCCCTCAGCAATAGCTTTCCTGTGCATTCACTCACCGTTCAGATGGAATCTCCTGCCGACCAGGACCCCGGCTGCCTTTTCTGTGAAGAGCCCCAGGACTAGTTCAGTCAGACCATCAGCTTCCTGAGTTGACAGGTCACTACGTGATGCTCTGCAGTTCCTGGAACATAAAAAATAAGGAACCAAAGGAAGACGTTTGAGAAATTGATGATACAGTACAATGTGCATATTACACTTCTTTATTTAGCTCCACCCACCATGAATGAGATGCATTTGGATTCACTAATCAATACTGATTATCATCAGTAGCTGTGTTCCATTTCAGGAATACATGTGTGGGCCATTCCTAACTGGGGCTGAAATAACAACTGTTTGTAACTACAGGCCTTAAAAAGTGCATCGCCCTTCAATAGCACAGCCCAAGGATGAGTGGGTCAAGATGAACTAAGGGAAGTCTGATCAGGAATCTGTGGCAAGGAAAGAGTCACAACAATTTCCCAAAACTGGAGAAATAAAAATAAGAAGAGTCAAGTCAAGGATAAAGAGAATCTGGAGGCCCAATAGTTCATAAGAACTTGACTATCCCACCAGGTTGTAATATGATTTAAGGCAATTCTTTTGAATCCCTTTCTATCAACATCACTATTCACTAAATGGGGTAGAAATGCCCTCGCTCCATCTTGCTTACAAATTATGTTGTACAGTGTCTGAAATTATTGCATTATATTGTACTTCTCTGTATAAAAATTGTGGACAAATGCAAAATTATAAAGTTTACTGCTTTTTGAGAGTTTTCATATGGTAGGACCTATTAATAAAAGAAAATGGGGAGACACAAAGAGGCAGATTACTTATTTCAAGTCACATGGAAAATAATTTAGTCAAAAAGTTAATAAGGTCTTGAATAATATCTATGGAGTACTGACTATTGTCTAACTGGTCAACTTATCACCTCGCTTCACTCTAATGATAACTTTGAGCCTACAGATAAGGACATAGGCTCATACAGGTTAAGTGCCTTAACCATGTCTTTTATTCATTCATTCAAAAATATTTTTTTGAGGCAGGCTATGGACTGAGCATTGGTGGGCAAAGCTGATATGGTCTTTGCCTTCATAGAGTTCTTTCCCTTTTGTGGGAGAGACAGGAATTGCACTAATAAATACCACCAAGAATGTAATACAAATAGTGACAAGTGACAATAAGAGAAAAGAGGCTGGTTTAGATTGGGAGAGGTCAATGGAGACCCTCTCTGAAGAAATAGCTTCTGAGTTGAGAGCTGAACAAAAAAGCAGGCGATAAGCAAATGAACAGTAGGAAGAAGCTGGTTTTCAGAGAAGCAAGATCATGACTGGAAACCCTGGAGAACGAACTTGGTGTGTTTGAAGAATGGAGGGAGGACCTTGTGGCTGGAGGGCCCTACGTGAGGGGCTGAATTTAAGGACCTGAAACAGGAGAGATAAGCAAGTGCATGTTGGAAAGTAGCTGAAACCTAGATCTACGGTATTTTATCCAAAATCTCATCTATACTTTATCTTTGAACACCTTTATTTTTTGGCTATTTCTTTTATTATGTTTTTCAAATACAGTTTACATTCACTATGACTCTCTATTCGTTTCAGATGTACAGCATAGTGGTTAGCCAATCATGTACTTTACAGAGCACACTCCCCCACCGATATTTTAACTACCCACCTAGCCCCATACATACTTATTATGATCTTTCTGACCAAATAATCTACATTGAGAATGAGCCATTATTTCAGATTTGCGTGCAAATGACAAGACTGTGTTATTCAAAAGAATCAGATGAAAAAATTGCTGAGTTTAAAAGTGAAGAACTGAGAGTATTTCTTAGTGTATCTTATCCTGGGGAGCACAAAACTTGAACCATCTCTACAGAGTTTGGCTAAGGAAAGAGGACACTGAGTGAATGGAAGTGGTTGTGGGCTGACCCTCCAAAAGACCTTTCTCCCAGGGAACCTGAGTTATGCCAGTGACAATGGGGGTATAAAGGCAGACGTTAATGTACACAGGGAGAACTGAATGTCCAGCTTTCAAGATTTAAATTTAAATAGTAGTAAAGAAATGGATGGCTCACTTCAGTCCCTAGCCCAATAATATGTTCTAAACCAGGAAACATTTCACTGGGTTATTGGATCCTGACTCAGGTGTCAGTGATATGGTATTTTGATTCATATTTGGCTATTATTCCTTGTTTGGCTACTTCTCTTCTCCTTGGGGAAGGGAGGCCAGAGGAAAGACCAAATTCTCTCATTCTAAATCCTTGACCATATAATACTATCAACATCTACACTTAAGTCCTTACCTCCAACAAGGAGGAGGAGCTGTGTAGGAAGAATGTAGTAAGTTCCATTTTGAGTATGTTATCTGAACATGTGAACTTCCATTGAGCAGTTAGAAATGTGGTCACAGACCTTAAAATAGACAACTTCTTGGGATTTTTTTTTCTAGTCTGAACTTGGACATGCGTATGAATATACAGAGAGGTCTTTTACAACTAATCTATATTTCCTTGTCACATTTTGGCAATAAATCCCTTCAACCTTTAAATTCTAGCTTGTGTATTGCAAAATTTCATACATTTACTGTTAAAAAGAAAATATTTCCACCTCAGATCACTTCCTTTATCTGAATGCTAAAGCACTGGGACCAACCAAAGAATGTAGCTGTAGAAACCCAGACATCTTTAAGAGAAGCCTACAAAACATCCGAGTTGACCCCAGCAAGTTGGTGTCACGTATAATTTAGATATTTACCTACAAAGAGACATAAAGTGGATGTGAGTAATTCATTCCTCCACAAGCAATGACTTGGGCATCTGCTGTGTGCTAGGTGTTGTTCCTGGCATCGGAGCTATAAAAAGCAATCAGGCACAGTGAGTGCTTCTAAGCCCTGACTCTAAGTCCACATCACTCGTGGAAAGTAACATAAAATAAAGATGTGCAGGTCTATACCCTGGGAATTCTGAACCAATGGGTCTGGTTTGGAATCTGAACTTTAAAACACACACACACACACACACACACACACACACACACACACACACACACACCATATCCAGAGATGATTCTAAAGGACAGCCAGAATCTAGAAGAACCTCAACCAAAGGGGACCCCCACCCCCATCCCCCAAGCGGGGGATTCAGACACACACGGATACTTACAATAACATCTAGAATTGCAATGGTGTGGATGGGATGGGGGTCTAAAGGGAGCACAGAGAAAGTGAGGAGGATTGCAGTGTGTGCACAGCCATTGAGGCTTCATGTCATCAAGGCGATGGTCATGCTAGACTTTGTATTATATACGGAGGTTCTCCAGGTGGATAAAGAAAAGGGCATTCTACATAAAAAGATTATGCACAAGGCATGTTTATATTTGTCTGTTAGTGTTTAAGAAGCAGAATATAGGTGGCAAAAGAAATGATAAACTCTGTGATCTTTACAACTACATAACTTTTGCTACTTTATCATTATTAATGTCGTAGAGAACAGGAGTTATGTCTTCGATGATTTTTATGTCACTGTCAGCACCTAGCGGGATGCTGGAAGCCTAGGAGGCATTCATAATTGTTGCGGCAATGGCTCTGGGGTGCTATGTGGGCCTTGTCATTATTTTTCATTTGCGTTTGTATTTCTCTGAAATTTTGAGGACCAAGAAAACACTGACTTTGACTGAGGAGGTCACAGCTGTGCCATCTCTGCGAATCAATCAGTGCCACTGAAATAGCCACTTAGCATTCTGCTGGCAGCTTGCCCTGCTCAGTGGAGGCACATAGACTGGTCCGCCACCTCAGTAGGCACTGTGAATTAGGCAACCAGAATCAGAACCGCTCAGGTTCCTAACGACTCCTGCCCCAGATGGCTCTCAAACCAGAAAGGACAGTTCACCCCAAATCATTTCTCCTGCCTCAGGGGCCCCGGAATGGTTTTGCTTTTCCATATTTTGTGCAGGACAGAGCCCTAAGGACCAGATGACCTTGCAAGCACACATGTTCCAGTGTAATTCATTGCTCTGCTTTCTTTTTGAAGTCATGTTTATCTTAAATTTCACGCCAAGAACACATTGAATGCCAAGAAGGGGGATTTGTAAGTCAACCAAAGGAACTACCCCAACCTCCATTTCTGCTATTTCCCTGAAATTCTACTCCCTTAGTTGGGTAGATTGAAAACTCTGGATGGCAGATGTTTCTCTGATAAAAAATAAAAATTTTATGTGTTCTCTGTAGTAGATACTGAGATGATTACTTGCACTAAAATGTTAAATAGATGCCGAGAAAATTACCCACCAGATTGGGTGACCCAATTTTTATGCAGTCTATGATACTTTTCGTTAGCCCATACCCTTTTACAAATATATTATAAAAATTTGTTTTGCCGCCCTAACTGGTTTGGCTCAATGGATAGAGCATCAGCCTGGGGACTCAAGGGTCCCAGGTTCGATTCCGGTCAAGGGCATGTACCTTGGTTGCAGGCATATCCCCACTGAGGTGTGTGCAGGAGGCAGCTGATCAATGTTTCTCTCTCATTGATGTTTCTAACTCTCTATCCCTCTCCCTTCCTCTCTGTAAGAAATCAATAAAATGTATTTTAAAAAATTTGTTTTGCCAATCTAATAGATAAAAAATATTCAATTATTTCATAAAATTTGCATTTTTTGTAATATATTTTAAAGTTTATAGTCCATTTCCTTTTCTGTGAATTGCCTATTCATACTGTTTCTCCACTTAAAAATACTTATTTTCTGTAGATTCTTATCAAATTAAAATTCTTATAGCTTGTAATATTTGTCTATAAAATACATTACAAAGTTATTTTAAGGTTAAAAAAACACACAAGACTATCTGCATCTGCAAGGGGATGTTAAGGATGTAAGATGAAAGAGCTGATACCACCAAGGGACTTTAGGTGCCAGACATCAGTTTTGAAGGTCGGCTTCTCCCTTTGCCCTTCCTTGGCATGGTCGGAACTCCCGGCCATTGAAGTTATGGGTAGAGCGTAGTAGCATCCTTTACTTTGTGGCATTGTATTGTCTCCGACCATCAAGACAACAGGGGGGTGAAGTGATGAGTGGGGGGGGATAGGGGGTAACATGGGGATAAGGACACATATGTAATAACTTAATCAATAAAAAAATAACTATTATAATAATAACAAAATAATTAAAAACTGATTAAGACCAAAAAACCCCACACAAAAAAAACAGTTAATGATTTTCCCTATCTTTCAGAGTTACACATTTTATTTTTCAGAGTACTGAAATCAAACAACTTTCCTCCACCCTCCATCCACAATATGCTTTTCTGTCACCCAGCAGCCAATCAATATTTTATCTCAAGCTCTATAGTGATGTGAGGGCCCACAAAAGAAATTGATGTGTTTCATGTTTGGTTACAGATGGGAATTGGGAATGTTGAAGGACGTGGAGGAAAGAAGGTTTGTACTTTGAACATCAGTTCAGTAGTTAGGTTGCCTGAGTTTGAAGCTTAGCTCTTTCCTTTATTAGCTCTATGACCTTGAGCTGGTTACTTAAATGCTCTGTCCCTCTGTTTCCTGATCAGCAAAACCTCCCTATTCTGAGAATTTAATACATTAGGCCACATAAAGAGGTTGGACTTGTGTATAGCATGCAATTAGCACTTAGTAAATGTTAGCAATTATCTATTATTATAAACAAAGTGAGTGTGTATGTATGTGTGCACCAAACACAGAGATTAATATCATCCAAACTTTTAAAAAGTTTTGAGCCATCAATAAAACTCTCAGAAGGGAGTGAGAAAATTGTTGGTGAGAATTAAATGGCCCTTTCTCTCACGTGGAGCAACTGAGGCGTGCTGAGATCAAGACAGTTAGTTATCTGAGCGACTGTTACCTAGTGAGGGAGCCGTGGATTCATTAACACAGTTGAGTCCCTTTCTGACATGCTCTGAAAAATTCTACTTTTATCTCTGAAGTGAAAGCTGAATTAGTTACTCAAAGTGCACCAACAAAGTATAACTGTGTTCAATGAAGGCAGAATCATCGATCTCCCAGAACTCTTATCCCGTTTCATTGAAATATCACTTTCTTGGTTCCTTTCCTTCTGGTCTCTAAATTGTCATTGCATATTTGGACCACTTACTCATCTGTTAAACTTTGCAAGGCAACAAAGGCCTTTAGCTCTCTGGTATCAGAGAGAAGGCCTTCTGGGCATGTTCATTTTATAGATTGTTGGAGAATGTGGCTCTCCACCTCCATTCCCACCCAATGAAATATGAGCCAGAAAAGCCTGCAAAGACAAGCCTCATTTTCCGCAATTAGCTTTATAGTTCCTTCAGAAAATGACTTTCTCAGTCCATCTCCCTGCATTCCCAGGTTTGGATCACAGGGCAATCTGTTTAAATGACTAATTACAAAAATCATTAAAGGCACCGAGCAAATGTTGCCTTTGAATGCCCACCTCCCAGGGTTTACAAGTCCTGCTTGGCCTGACAGTGATGAAACCACTTAGCAGTCCAGCCCAGGAGGATGTTTAAAAAAACCCCGGCCATATGTAGTTCGGTTTCCTAACTTTCAGATTTCACACTTAACGTTTGCCATTCTGTTACTGGACACCTGTTTAAATTATTTTAAAATGTTAAAAGTGTGTTATTTAAAACAAAATCAGGAAAAAAGAGAGAGTTGTGGGTTAAGTTGTCATCTTTTTACCACTAAAATCATGACAAAATGTTTGTTATGACACCATTGTAATGAGAATACATTCTTCCACTGTCAACCTTTTCTTGGAGGGAATCGCCCCTTTGGGAGCAGGTTGGTTTGAGAGATCAAAGGTGATCTAAGAGCCAGGGTCACTTTTGAAACCATCCTGGTCATTGGCATGAAACCCCAATGGGTTTCAGAGGCGGCAGCAGCCCTTGGCAGCTGTAAAACACAAACACACCTGTGCGTATTCCACCATAAAGGTCAAGAAGCGATGAGTGATGTCAAGCTGAACTGCCCCCTTTTCAGGTGTGTTGGTCAAGCCCTGGGAGACACGCATCAATATAATTGCCCCGCATTTCCTTTCTTCAAAGTGACACCCATTTGCTAAAAACATAATTGTCCCATGTGCAGCCATTGAAACCACAGTCGAATGCTACTGTCAGATGTTATTTCCCTAGGTTTGCGGGGTTTAGGATTGTTTTTTTTTGGGAGGGGTGGGGTTACAGAAGAAGAAAGAGCGCCAGGCCTGAAGATATTGTAAACCATGGCGAGTTAACCTGCACAATAGAATCAAAGTCAGGTGTGACTTTGGAGTCTTGCTTGAAGTTGAACCACATTCTCCAAACGGGATTTGGTAGGATCTTAATAAACTAATGCCCTGCTGCTTTTCCATCTCTCTCCCATATTTTCACAGACAAATAGGGCCTTTTATGTGGCATATACATGGGACTTATTAACAAGAATTTCTGTTACTGCCCCATTCTTCACTTCAACTTTTTCTCTGACATGGCCAAAGTCCACAATCAGAAAAGTATGAGTAGCCGGTATTGACATTTCATTAGAGCAACACTTTCTATGAATAATTAATAGCCCAGAAAGATGCCACCTCTTCTTCTGGTTTCCACTTCCTCAGACAGTGCAGCACCTTGTACGAATATGTATGAGGGAGGAACAGTTCGGGTTCCATGCGCTCAGTAAGCTCTGAATTAAGAAACAAGAAGTAGATTCTTTTCCCATTCAAACTCCAATTGTTTATAAGCATAAAACCATGTAGAAGATTTTTTAGGGTTTTTGATTATAGCATATTTAATGCTAACTAAAGAAAAAATTCAGAGGGAGGCACTATGACCAAGGAGCCCCAATGAGAACATGCAAATTATTTTTCTCCTCCTCCTCCTTCTTATTAATATTATTTTGGTAGCTATTATTATTTTAAATCCTCACCATAGGACAAATTTTTCACTGATTCTAGAGAGAGGAAGAAAGAGGGAGAGAGAGAGAGAAACATCAATGTGAGAGATTAACACTGATTGGTTGCCTCCTGCAAACACACTGACCAGGGATCTGCAACCTGGGTATGTGCCCAGATTAGGAATTGAATCTGTGATCCTTCGGTGCACGGAATGATGCTCCAACCTTCTGAGCCGCACTGGCCAGGGCTCAGAGATAGCTTTTAAATATACTGAATGTTAGCACTTATACCCAATTATGGATGATGTTTTACTTGGGTATAAAATTTAGCAGAGATACTTCAATATATAGGTTTTGAAGAAAACCTGTAATCTCCTAGCCTGATATTTTTTATTAATTCATGTAACTAATTTTTCTCATATTTACTTTATTATTACTATTTTTTGGTTAATCCTTACCCAAGGATATTTTTCCATTGATCTTCCAAAACAGTGGCAGAGAGAGGGAAAGACAAAAAACATCGATGTAAAAGAAACATCAACTGGTTGTCTCCCGCATGAGCCTGACCAGGGCCCGGTCTAGGGAGGAGTCTGCAACCAAGGTACATGCCCTTGACCAGAATCAAACCTGGAACCTTTTGGTCTGCAGGTCAACAATCTATCCACTGAGCCAAATCGGCTAGGGCTCTAATATTTATTGATCAACTACATGTCAGATAGAGTCAGGGAGAATTATTTTCAAATCTTGTTGCCTTTTTAAAAATTAAATACTGAAAATGCATATAACACGGTGTTAAAAACTAGACTTCTTAGGAGGTGGGACCAATATGGTGGCGTAGGTAAATGCCTGTAGTTGATGCCTCCCACAACCATATCAAAATTACAACTAAACTGGTGAATAAAATAGGAAATGTAACAGACTGATGATTCTCATAGAGAAGGAGGGGTAGGAGGGAAGAGATTAAATAAAGATCTTATATGCATATATGCATTACCTATGGACACAGACAATAGGGTGGTGAAGGCCTGGGGCGGGGTGGGAACTGGGTGGAGGGAGGCAATGGGGGAAAAAAGAGGGACATCTGTAATAATCTCAACAATAAAGATTAAAAATAAACGACTTCTCAGTTAGGGGTCATCTGGCCTGATTTCATTTCCCAGGTTCATCTGTTATCACTTTTCCTAAGTATACTATACTTGCCACACACTGAGCTTCTCATCTGTTTACAAGTAGGCCATACTGCTTCATGGCTCTGTGCTTTGGCTCATTCTTCTCCTGAAAAACCCGCTCTCCCCCCCTCCCCCATCCTCATTAAAATCTCATGTTCTACAAATTTGCAATTACAAGATAAGTCCTGGGGATGTAATGTAAAGCATGGTGACTATAGTCGATGATAATGTACAGTATATTTGAAAGCTGCTAGGAGAGTAGATCTTAAAGGTTCTCATCAAAAGCAAAGAAATTTATGAGCTGGTGGATGATAACTAAACTTATCAAATGATTACATTATATACATCATATACTATAAATATATGCAATATTATAAGTCCATTATCCTATATAATAAAAGGCTAATATGCAAATCGACTGAACAGCAGAACAACCGGTTGCTATGACATGCACTGACCACCAGGGGGCAAATGCCCAATGCAGGAGCTGCCCTCTGGTGTTCAGTGCACTCCCACAGGGGGAGCGCCGCTCAGCCAGAAGCCGGGCTCAAGGTTGGCGAGTGCAGCGGTGGTGGCAGGAGCCTCTCCCACCTCCGCAGTAGCACTAAGGATGTCCAAATGCTGGCTTAGGCCCGCTCCCTGCAGGCGGACATCCCCTGAGGGCTCCCAGACTTCGAGAGGGCGCAGACCAGGCTGAGGGACCCCCTCCCCCTGCCCTGAGTGCACGAATCTTGTGCACCAGGTCTCTAGTATCTTATTAAAACTGAAAGAAAGCAAGAAAAAAAAAACACACCAAAACTCCTATTCATCACCCAAAGCCTTGTCAATGATTGACTCTCTGAAGCTTCTCTGAACTCCTCAGAAGAGTTATTTTCTTTGTCTTCTTTGCTTTGTAGGCATTTGCCACGTTCCACAAAAATAGTTATTTACAATTTTGACTGTCAATTGGATTCTGAGCCCTTAAAAAGCAGTGGTCTTTAACTTATTTAGCTTTTCATCCCCTCCCAGAACCCATCATTGTGCCTAGCACCTAAGTAATCAAGGGATAGTTTGTTGAATGAATAATTATGGAATATATCAACTTTTAAAACATAGATGTGGCTCACAGATCCCTGCAGAGCCCTTGAGGAAGTGGAGTAGATGGGAACAGGTGGTAGGAAGAGTAACAGGACAGGCATCAGCAGAGCCAGTTCTGTCACTGCAATGAGTCATGGCTGATTCTGGGGTTCGGTCTCCCCACAAGTAAAATGAGACTAAGAATCTTGACTCTCCTTACTCCCTTCAATTGTTATAGAGATCAAATGAGACAGCATAGTCAAAAGTACTTTGTAAACTGCAAACCATTATATAATCAGCCATTCTATATACCATTATATAATCCAATATATAATTACATTATATATTATATAAATTATTATTACTAAATGCAAATATTACTGCATGGCCCTAAATTGTAGAAATTGTACAATAGATTTACCTCCTTCCGTATGAGTATAGCGGCCCCTCCTCTCCAACCTCCAACATATCCAGTAAAACACACATACTCATATATACATTGACTATTTGCTTGTCTGAATTATGAAGAACTGTTTATTGAGGTCTTCCTGTAAGACTACTTGACAGTAACATTGCAAATCCAAATCCATGGAAGCTGAGAAATAATCCTTCTGGTAGTAACGGTGTGCTCAGTTCGGCAAACATGGACCAAGCAGCTTGCTATGCCTGACACTATCTGGGGAACTCAAGGGAATTCAATGGAAAGGGAGGCAGAGGATCTGATCGCAAGTCTCCCCCGGCACTGTAGGCCTACTTTATAATACAGCGTTTAAATAGGAAGATCTTGCTTAAGTTGTTGTTAGGCTTCTCTGAATGCCTTTACCTGGCTGAAGCAGGTATTGAAGTCAAGACAGCAATGACAGGATTCATTTTGTGGCTTTGTCTAGGATCCTATTGCTAACATGTTGGAGTAGCTTAACTAATGTTAAGTTAGAATTAAGGACACCCTTGGCCTTCAGACACCTTTAGAAGGGTTGAAAGTTAAAGACTGGGTGGTCCTAGAAAACACAGTTGGTTCAAAAGAGCTTGCCCACTTCCCTAACAAGAAAGGGAAACTGGCCTCAACTCCAGGAGAAGCACCGTTGGAGGCCCAGAGCCATACACCCCCAAATGTGTTCAGGCCTCTTAAAGCGAGGTTGTGGCAGGGATGTTTATCCAAATGAAGGTTCTGCTTTAGTATAAGAAAAAAGTCTGTGTTTTACAGTGGATCAACCCAGCTGACAGGAGCAAGATGAGGCAGAAGAAATAACAGCAGCCTGATTGAGAAGGTCTCTTATTCATCACACGCCTCTTTAGGAGGAATTAGCGTCTTAGACAGGAAGGCTTGGAGAATGTTAATGTGAAGTTGATCAGAAGCCAAATATCTTGGTTTAGTCAGAGGCCCCACAGGTTTCCTGGGAGCCCTGATTGCACTGGGCCAGATGGTCTTTGTTGGCTGAGCTGTTCTCAGTCACACATCCAGCCAGCTCCATGCTCCCAGCTCCACTCAGAGCCAGAGAGGCTGCCCCTGCCTCCTTCTGTGCTTCCGCAAGTGCTTTGCTGTCTCAGTGCTCAGTGAATATTAAATGATTAAAATAGCAACAACAGCCCGAACTTGGCTGGCATACCCCTTCAAAGGTCTTGGACAGGAGATAGGAGATACTGAACTGACTGCTAGAGGGAGAGATAAGGGTCTAATCTTTTCCTCATTACAGCTGATAATCATAATAGTGATATATTGTTGATATATAATATCAATGATAATGCCTGGCAAGGTGTCAGGTACTGGGATGAGAAATTCAATACCTTTTCTCATTTAACCCTCAACAAACTCATGATGCATGTATGATAACCTTCATGTTACATATGGGGAACAGCTCAGAGAGTTCGACTTGCCCAAAGCTAACAAGTTATAGAACTAGGATTCAAACCAAGTCTGTGTCATCCCAAAGTACATGCTCTAAAATTCTATACTCCTGCCCCAGCTCACGTCTCACCACAGCTATTTGAATAGCATGTAAAATGACTTGAGGGGCAAGAGGGGGCCTTCAAGTCCCTCATTTGGCACCAAAGGGACAACGTTGCTTGATAGTTGTAGAAGGTGAGGTGATGAGATGGGGCTGGAGTGAGCAGACTAGAAGTAAAAAAAGTGATGCTATTGTTTTAATGCTAGTCATTTGCATCCTTTCTCCTGAACCCACTAACCTATGGAGTAGTGAGAATTTGCCTCATTTAAGAAAGCCAATTATCCTAATAGTAATGGTTCAGATGATGAGTACATAGCATCAGAGAAAATTTTCTCAGCTGTTGAATAATAGTCAAAATATTATCAAGGCTCATGAACCATAGAATTGTAAGTGCAACCCACACATGCTATGTCCTAAAAACAGTGAATGAGTTAAGAAACTTGTTAGTGTTGAATATGCCTCAATTTATTTTAAAGAATGGGAAACTAGAATTTTATGTACATATGTCTATACACACACACACACATATACATACATTTTTTAGTGGGATGGGTGGAAAATTTGTGTTGTGAATATATTACTTACTTAAAAGATAAATTTTGCAAAGCAATCACTTTCAACAGCTTAAAATGCTGAATTAAGATACACTTACATCTATAGAGTTCTATATTGATAGTCTTGAATTTTCCATATACAAGCATACACAAAACAAAATTACATGATTACATATTACTACTATATTCCCCTTGTTTCTCATACGCGGGAACTGCGTGGGGCAGAGTTTTATCTAGAATTTCAGAAAAGGCACATTTGCATATGAGCATGATTATCACTGCTCTATTACACAGATCCTTTGGGGGAAAGGAAAGCTGAAAACGTTCAATACTTTCTAGTTGTCATTAAAGTTTTGCAATTGCTAAATGATTCACAACCACCCAAGGGCTCAAGATGCGGGTATGACCTTATGCATCTGACATTACAGTGATTAGACTGCGATATCAGAAGCAGAATGCAGGATGGCTGGGCAGGTGAGAGGGGAAAACTTGCATTAAGTAGAGAAGATCTGATTAATCCAAGGCTTCTGTAAGGCAGGAGATACAGGGAAGGTACATCACTGCTTAATGGACGTGGCTGAAATACGGACTGCCTCCCATTTCTTAATGCAGGACGGCTTAGTAGTGCAGAAAGTACTTCTGCCAGTAATGTTCGCATTTGTCAAAAGGCCTCCTCCAGCTGTACGTACCCCAGGCAGACAGGTGACCAGCGATTTCTTCCTGAAAGCTCAGTCCACTCTAACGCGGGTGAACACTATGTGCTAACGTGAACTGACATGACTGGTGCATGGAACACACTGACCCACCCACTCCCCCCTGAAACACAGAGCTAATCCTCAGAGACGGTGTGATCTCTGGGTTCTGAGCCAGACTGCTTGGGTGTGGCTCCCATTTCAGCTTTGTTTCTGGCCCCTGATATCAGTTACTGAAATTTTCTCAGGCTGACCTTCTCCAATTATGACCCCATAGATTGTAAAGTTAACATATGTAAAGTGCTTAGAATTCCTGACTTCTTATTATGTCACACCCCAGCTTTGAGTCCTTCATGTGACTTCTCAGGGCCCTTAGAATAAAGTCTGAAATACAAACTATGGTTGACAGTGTCTTATGTCATCTGTCTCCCTAGCCTCCTCTGGCGCCTCTCTTTTTTCCCTCTGTTTTTACGACAGTCACATTTCCATTCATCAGAGGTCCCAGTTTTCTCCTTCATGGATGTTTCATATTCTATTCCTCTGCCTGGAAGCTTCCCACCTTCTTCCTTATAGAATAAGAGCCAAATTCTCACTCAATTCTTGATTTAAAAGACACAGAATTAGGCCCATGTTAGACCTCCTATATTGCACTTCCATACTATCCTGAACTTCTTCGTAGTACGAATCACATTTATAATGACACATAGATTTCTGTATTTTTAAAATGTCTGTCCCAGCCACTTTATATTGACCGTAAGCATATGCCAGCGATTAACATAGTATCTGGCATTTAATACAGGCACTGAGAAATATTGGCTGAATGGATAAGTGAATAAATGCACGTCTATCATGGGATAAGGTTGGTACCTTGTGCTCCACAATAATAAATATAATTCCAACTTATCAGCAGGAGCCTGATAGTACAAGCCTTTGGAAAAACTTTTGGAGGTTCTAGATAGGTTTATGGCTAGATTTTGGCGATGGTTTGATGGCTGTACACTTACCACTAACTTATCAAGTTGTAGCCATTAAATATGTACTGCTATTTGTATGTCAATCATAACTCAATGAAGTGTTTTTTTAATCCCACTGCAATACTTCAAACATTCTTCTACTTAGAGAGGTAGAAATACGTGTGTCCATCTTTTTTAATAGATTCCAATTGTTAATTATGTGTCTATCTCCCCTCTAGATTCTATAGTTTTCAAAGTCAGGAGCTAGTGGCTGAAACATATTGAATCTAATATAAAGTATGCAGAAATTATTTAATTAAAAATAATTTTAAAGGATTGGTAATTCTGTGTGCTACCTGGCCTGTGAATAACAAATATACACTATTACAAATGCATGTTTAGTGTATATGAAATCAACTAGAGGTTGACACTTTAGGGGTGATATGACTTATATTTCTCTGATTGCGGACAGTGCCCAAGGCCATGAGTGTAGCACCTGACCTCTCTGAGCCACATTCTTGAAAACCTGCTAGGCCTATTGCTGCATGTCACCTGTCACTCTGTTCTGTGCTTTTGCCCTGCTGGTTGTTCAGAGTCAGCCTATCTCTAGTTATCATAGACTCCATCCAAAGTGTCTTTCTGTCAAGGTGGGATCTAAGCTGCCTTTGCTGCTTTGAGTTGGGCGTGTGGTTCTCCATGGTCACTGTTTTGGCCTGCCTGGTGTACTGCTGGTTCCCTACGAGCCAAGGCTTGAACATCTACAGATAAAGTCGCCAATAATCTTGGTCTAGTGGTCTCAGCCTAGCAGTCGTGCAACATGCAAATTAGCTTGATTTTAGTCTATCCAGGAACAACATAGAAAAGTAGTTAAGAACATGAACTTTGGAGTCAGATGGACCTAGGTTCAATCCTGCCTCTGCCATGTGTTAGCTGTGTGGTTTAGAAAAATATAAGCCAGTTTTTTCATCTTTTAAAAGAGCTATCTTAGAGGCTGTCAAAACGATTAAGTGAGACAACGTAGTGATCATCATATGGCTAGTATTATTACTACTATTATTATTACTAGCATTATTGCTACCACTACTGCTATTATTATTGTCACCATTATTATTATTTCAGATTAATCTTGAATTGATTGAATTTCACCAACCCATATGGGAGGTATCCAGAGACCACTGTCCTACAATTAAAAGAAACTTAAAATATCTAAATAGATGGCTCAGTGCTCCTTGGGGAGGCCTTCAAGTAATTTTCAGAATCTTCATGCTAATGGAAACGCTGTGGTTCAAATAATGTTGAAGGGAAGAAGGCAGATGCAAAGTGAGGGCAGATGAAAGACTTGTAAATTGAAAGCTTTACTTGAGAACCACATGGAAGCCCTTGCTATTTATTTGCAAATTATTTTGCTCTTTAAATTTCCAAAAAGCTTCACCAACAAACCAGTCATTAGGAAAGTGTGATTTTGGTGAGTGTCTTATGTATACTGTGTGTTCATAATAATTCATGTCATAAAGTATAGAAAAACACATATAATATATCCTTATGTACAAATATATAGTGTCCTGTTTGGAGTTTGATTTTCAAACTTAACATTTGTTTGCTCTAGACAACATTGCCTCAGGGCTATTAGGGACAGTGGAGAACTATGACAGGGCTGGTGGGCTTCTTTAGACGTGGTTATTATCCATGCACTGCTGTCAACTACCCAACAGTGGCTTCCAAATGAAGGACCTTGGTCCTGGTGACAAGGTGGGTCCAAGCAGCACATCAGGCTTCTAGATAGATGAGTCAGCAATAAGAATGTTCTTGTAGAATATTTCAAGGTAGAAGGGCACATGCATGTTTTCCATCTTGATGGCTTATTTGAATTTTAATCTACTCAATTTGGGCATGGGTGTGATGATATAGTGACTGGCCTAAGACTTGAATACCTACACCAGGTGTTCGATTCAATTTAGGGTCAGATTTGCCTTATTTACCTGTGCAGCTTCCCTGATCACCTTCTCTGGACTTGGGACAAACTGTTATACAGATTCTTCCTTAATCTTACAGATATCTTTTATCTCAGCAAACTTTCAGCCTGAAACTTATACCTAGCAGTATTTGCCACCATCATAAGTAATTTACAGAGACCAATTTATAATACATGCAAATACATGTTATATACACATATCCATATGTAAATATAGCATATATACAAACACACATGCAAACATATATGTGTATATTTATTTATAAATAGGATGTCTATTATAAATATATTTGTATAGTTTTTGTAAATTTACTGTATAAATTTTATAACTCACAAACAATATTTCTACAGCTCCTTTCAACAGATCAGCAATGGAAGGAAGTCTTCCACAAACAGCCCTCTATACTGTACCTAAAGCTTCAAATCCAGGAGTCTAAGGCTAGAAGCTGTTGGTTTGGTTTGGAAGTTCTCTCTCAAGACCCTGGCAGTCTGATTCATTGTGCATAATTTGTATCGCATATATCACCATCAGGATGCCTCACTCTGGGGTTTAACAAACTGTGAGCTTTGGGGATTTGTAAGTTCTATTCTTGAAAGTCCCCATCAATGTCAAGGTAGGCTAAAAATGATTTCAACATCTACATAAAAGAATTATAAATGTTATCACTACACAAGAGAATAACTTCCTCAATGGTAGCACATATCGATGGTTTACGACAACCATGACCTTTACAATGAATCTGTCCAGATCTTCCAAAAAGCAGTGAAGTCTTTCCCCCTAATCCTTGAAAGTGGACGCTGTGACTCGCTTTAGTCAATAGAAAGTAATGGAAGCAAAAGAATGCTAGTTCCAACTTCAGCCCTCAGAAAGTCTTGTGGACTTCTACTCTCTTTCTTGCTCCTCTGCTCAGGCTAGTTTTCTAGAGGGTGAGCCACATGGAGCAGAATAGTCAACCTCATTATCTCAGATGAAGTACTAGTCAGGGAGAGAGGCCGTTCTATACCAGGGGTCCTCATCCAGCCCACTAGCAGACTCAGAGGTAAGGCCAACCAATGTCAGCTGAGCACATATAGAACTTCCCAGATAACCCATAAACTGTGAGAGGCAGTAATGGTTATTGTCTTAGATTGGTTTCTACCTAACGTTATGTGGCAATGTTGAGTAATATAGCCAAGTGTATAGATATGGGGAGATGAACCTACAGATAAGATATACTAATTGTCAGTGGGATAGCTGATCAACAAAACCCTGTGTTTTTTCCTACTTTGTTGAATATAATATAAGAAAAGGATGTGGGTACCAATCGCTAAAATTAATTACCTTTCAGTCCTCAAACTTTTATAATTTATTTTTATTTTTTACTAGAGGCCCATGGAGGCTGCCTCTGCCTCGGCCCTCGCAGCTGTGGCTTCATCCAGAAGGTTGTCCTGAGGCTGTCTGGTCGAATTAGCATATTACACTTTTATCATTATAGATTGATTTCAGAAAGGAAGGGAGAAGGAGAGAGAGATAGAAACATCAATGATGAGAATCATTAATCAGCTGCCTCCTGCATGCCCCGTACTGGGGATCGAGCCCGAAACCCGGGCATGTGCCCTTGACTGGAATTGAACCTGGGACCTTTAAATTCACAGGCTGATGCTCTATCCACTGAGCCGAACCAGCTAGGGCCAGTCCTAAGATTTTTAAAAATGGCTGCTTGGAGAAGCAATGTCTAATGTGTCCTCCATTCTGGGATTATATGACCTGCCTATGATTTGGTGTATATTTCTGCCCAGGTACAAAACTCAGACACTCAAAATGTTAGTGCTTGGCCCATAGGTTGTAAGAATGATATATAAGTCTAACGACTCAGAAGTTAAGTTCTTGGAAGTCAGAGATTTCTTATGCAGTGGGACACTATGAACTTATAAAATAAAATAAACACTGTAAAAGTTTATTTATATTACATTCAAGACAAAATGTATAAAACTATTTCAACAACCCAAGACAGGGAACTAGAAGCTGCTATACATTGGACCAAGGCCGTTGTGGCCTGGAGTTGCCATGGCCTGATCCCAAAGCAAATTCTAGAGGCCTTATATCACTACTACAGAGATTCAGGTTTCCACTAAGCCCATGGCTCACAAATCCTGTTTGGGGGGCTGTCTGTGCCAAGGGCAGAAGAGAAAGGCAGTTTTTCCACTTCTTACCTATGAAGACGTGATGTCCCCTGAGACTATAAGCTGTGTTCTCTGTCCATGTCTTCCATTAGGCTTGCTAGCCCATTCCAGGACGCTCAGCTGTTTGTGACTATTAGGATTTTGCTTTTCAACCTCAGCAGCCGTCTGTGGATTGATATTTAGAAGTTTTAGCACACTAAATATGACTTCTGCTGTCTTTGCTCTTTTGACATTAGGCAAAGACAGTGTGTTTCTGTCCAAATGGTGTCAGTTTAATCATTGGCACCTAATGTACCATGATACACTAGTGTTGACCCAGTGTACATAATAGCTACTTTCTAAGTGCGAGACATTGCACATTTTCTGATTTAATCTTCAAAACAAAATAGTGGGATAGGAATGACAATCACTACTTTAAACATGAAAAATATTCATTCCTGAAATATTAATTAACTTAGAAAATGGCAGGAGAGCCAGGTACATGATATCCATTTTGAGTTCTTTATCAAACATCCCTTTGCTTCTAACTATAAAATATAAGCATATTTTCATCCTGGCCAGGTGGCTCAGTTGGTTGGAGTATTGTCCCATACACCAAAACACTGTGGTTTGATTCCTGGTCAAGGCACATACCTAGGTTGAGGATTCAGTCCCCTGTCGGGGTGCATTCAGGATGCAACCGATCGATGTTTCTCTCTCTCTCTCCCTCCTGCTCTCTGAAACCAATAAATATACCCTTGCGTGAGAGTCAAAACACACGCGTATTTTCCTTCTTTCTCTTTATAACAAGAACTCAATGTCTATTCATTATTTTTTTCTTCCAGGCTCCCGCCCCCACCCCCCCCCCCCCGCCACACACACTTTGTTATACACCTTTCATATGTACATTTGAGGGACTTCCCTGTCAACTGTTTAATGAATAGTTTGTGAAAATAAGAGCACAGAGAAGACCATTTCTTATCTACCACAAGTATTTAAGAGAGGTAAAGAAAATAAAGTTCAATTCTTGCAAGTGACAACCATAGATAATTGATACTACCAAACCAGAAATCTGAGAGTGGGTTGTAAATCAAAAGAACACAATATGCAACGCAGTAGATAAGGAACAGGAGTGATCAGGGTTCTTTTCAAATATATATTATCCACTCGCAGCAAAAGGCTCTGGCTCTGCCGGGCTTGAGCTCCTAGACACGCCAGTTCTCATTGCCGAGCAAGGTTGGCCACTGACACGTTATTTTACACACCAGGCATCAAGCTGCCAGTGTGGTCTCCATGGCAGAATTTACCAAACACTGGAGAAGGCTGGGATGGAGGGAGCACAGTTTCAATAACGGTAAGAAAAATAATAAGTACCCCAAATAGCAGCAAAGGCCAGAGTCTAGGCGGACAGATGTCTTTGACAGGAAAAGGGTCAAAGCTGCTTGGCTGTAATACCACGAGAAGCTGAAGGGCACCTTTACACCATGATAGCAATCGTGCCATTTAAAGTTTTTAAGTAAAGCCCTGTTTGTTTTGAAGGCAACAGAAAGTATGGTTAGTTTTGCTAACTGGCCTGGCAACAAGATAATGTACGGTCTGGGGAATATAACAGGACTGGGTAGGGTATGTATCCTGCTTTGGGATTAGCATTTTCCAGGTTCAGGAAGGAAGGTACCAATCAATGGCATGCGGGAGATAGTTGCTTCACAATATTCAGGCACATGAAACATCACCTTGCTTTGTTTTCCTAAATCAAATTAAATCTGGTTCTGATCCCCCCAGGGCCACAAAGGGATGGCCAGTACCTGCCATTTTCAAGGCGCTCTTTTCTTTCATCTCGGTTGTTCTGGGTCCCAAAAGCGTTATATAATCCAGTGAACCTGAGCACATGCACACACCATGCCGCTACTGCCAGCCTTAAGACGCAGAACATTTCTGTCACCCCAAGATTCCCCAGCACAGATTTGCAGGGTATCTGTTCTTTGCAATTCTGGCCACTGGCTGCCATGGACCTCCTTTCTGCTACTGCACATTCATTTTGTCTGTTCTAGAATTTCATATACATTAAAATGATAGAGTATGTATTCTTTTTAAAAATACATATTTTATTGATTTTTTACAGAGAGGAAGGGAGAGGGATAGAGTTAGAAACATCAATGAGAGAGAAACATCGATCAGCTGCCTCCTGCACACTCCCTGCTGGGGATGTGCCCGCAACCCAGGTACATGCCCTTGGCTAGAATCGAACCCGGGACCCTTCAGTCCGCAGGCTGACGCTCTATCCACTGAGTCAAACTGGTTAGGGCGAGTATGTATTCTTTTGATCTGGCTTCTATTGCTCAGCATTATGTTTCGTCTGATCTATCCATGTTATGGTGTGTATTGAAGTTGATTCGTTTTATTGCTGAGTTGTATGACATTGAGTACTTTTAGCACACTTTATTTATCCTTTTACCTGCTGACAGGCACTTAGGTTGTTTCTATCTTTGGTTATTCTGGATCAATCTGCATGATCACGTGAATATATGTTTCTGTGTGGACACACGTGTTCATTTCCAGTCAGGAAAAATCTAGGAGTATAATTGTTAGGTTATCTGATAGGTATGTTTGACTATGTAAGACACTGATAATCACTTTTACAAACTGAGTATACCGTTTTACATTCCTATCAGCAATATTTTGGAATTGTGGTTGCTACAAATCCTAACAAAATCACAATATTTTAAATCACTTTTTAAAAATCCATTTAGTCAGTATATAAATTGAGTGGTATCTCAATTTGCTTTTAATTAGCATTTCATTGATGACTAATGATATTGAGCATCTTTTCATTTGCTATTGTTTATCCTTTTTTGTGTGAAATCTGTTCAAATTTGTGCTCAATTTTTTCCATCTTTTTAAAAAATATTTCTTGTTGATTTTTAGAGAGGGAGGAAGAGAGGGAAACATCAATTGCCTCCTGCCTGCCCCCTGACCAGGGATTGAGCCTGCATCCCAGGGCATGTGCCTTGACTAGGAAACAATTGGGAATCAAATCAACATCCTTTGGATGCACAGGACGATGCCCAACCAATGGAGCCACACTGGCCAGGGCTGTCTTCTCATTCTTGAGCTGTAGGAGTCCTTTATAAATTCTGAATACAAGTCCTTTGTCCAATGTGTGTGTGTGTGTATATATATATATATATGTACATATATATATATATATATATGCATTGCAAATATATTCTTCTGGGCAGTGGCTTGAATTTTCATTTTCATAAAGCTGTCTTTCAAAGATCAAAGTTTCTAATTTTAATAAAGTCTAATTTATTTTATCCTTTTATTATTTGTACTTTTTGTGTTCTCTCCAAGAAAAATTTGCCTATACCTACTTTGTAAAGATTGTTCCTTTTGATTTTATCAAAACAATGACTAATTGGATCACATAAACCCAAAGTAACTAAAATACTAAACAACAGTTACATGAAATTAGAAGAGAGCAAATTTATTTATAAATGTTTTAAGAAACACACATAGTTCTGATGATGGATAAAGATAGTAGTTCCTTTAATATATTTTTCAAACTCGAGGGAGTGTTAAAAATTTATCACTTTCCTAGTAATCCCAGGAGAATAGAAATTGAATGCATAACATCTAAGTGAATAAAGGAAAGGAAAAAAAAACTGGATTGGTACATTAGCACCAGAAAGGAGAATAAAAGAAGCAAAAAGATTTCACTAAATTGAAAACAAAAAATTATATAATAAATAAAAATACATTAGCAATAGGAATAAGTGGTAGTGGATCAAACTTGCTGGCAAAAGATATTTACAGCTTCATTAGAGAAAAAATTCTGCTTTGTCTATTTCTTTATCTTTAATACCCAGAACAGGGCCTAGTATTTAGAAGGAGCTAAGTGACAGCTTTAATGCTTGTTGAAATAATTAAAAATTAGATTGATTGAGAAGTACAAATTGATAGTTACGGAATAGTCCCAGAGATGTAAATTACAGCATAGAGAATATAGTCAACAATATCGTAGTAACAGTGTATGGGACCAGGTGGGTACATGAAATATAGGAGGACCATTCTGCAAGTATATGATTGGCTAACCACTATGTTGTACACTGAAACTGATACCGAATAGTATTGAATGTAAGCTGTAATTGGAAAAAATAAAAAAATAAAATGTTCACCAATACAAAATTATATTAAAATTTATAGACTATTTATAAGAGACACAGTTAAAATGAAAGAAACAAGATTTTAAAAAGAGACAAAAGTCGCCCTGGTCAGTGGTCCAGTGGTTAGAGCCCTCACGCACACAGTGAAGGGTCCTGGGTTTGATTTCTGAACAAGGGCATTTACTTGGGATTCAGGTTTGCTCCCCACCCTGGTTGGGGTGCGTGCAGAAGGCAATCAATTGATTTGTCTCTCACATTGATGTTTCTCCCTCTCTTAGAAATCAATAAATAAAATTTAAAAAGAGACAAAAGCAAAGGACAAATAAAACATTCAGTAAGCTGTTGCTAATGAAAGGGAAGTTAATGTAGCTATGAATAACACAAAATATAGTTTAAAATTTATTAGAGATGAAAGCATCATCAGACAGGGCAGGTTTGCTGCAGGAGAAAACCCAAATCCCACTTGTTTCACATGTTTTGCTCACATTTTATAGCCACCACAGGTCAATGTGGCATTCTGTCCCACATAATCACTCAGGAACCCAGGCTGATGGCGTCTCTATCATCTGCAGCAGCCCCATCAGAAATGCACAGCCTTTTTTTTTTTTTTTTGCCATGGAAAGGTAAGAGGGCACCACAGGGTCTCATGCTATGAACTCAATGCTTTGGCCTGGAAGTGATTCACTTTTTCTCACAGCCTCCCTTGGTGTAAATGGTTCACTCTGTGTTGCCTTACTGCAAAGGAGCAGGAAAGTATAGTACTCTAATGTACCCAGAAGGCCAGAAGAAGTATATATGGGTGAGCACTAGAAATCCCTATCATAATGTTCTAAGCTTTTATGCACCAAACAACATGCCCCCATATAAAGTAATATTTAGCACATTTAAAAGAAAAAGTAAAATCTACTACCATAGAGAGTTTTACACGTTTCTTAGTATTTATTAAGTAGACAAAATTAGTAAGGATAAAATATTTTTAAATGCACCAAGTCTATTTCATGGGACACTTCATAAATCCAGACTCCCAGAATTTTCACAAAGTCCCCTAAAGATGTGCTCACAACCCAAAATTACAGAGCTCAAATGAAAAACAGATGGTGGACAAGATAAGGAGCAGGTTAGTATCCAAAAAAACCCGAGATAAAGCTTGCATGGACTATTTTAACTGGGAAAAGTAGTGCATTTAGTAGTTAATTTAATAATTCTTCATTTATTTTGAACTGCTTTATAAAAGTCATTGCTATCTGTCTATCACAAAATAAAGAAAATTCTAATTTACAAAGAAATGCGTGAACTTCACAATCATATTCTTCAAAGTTGGGATCTGACAGAATAATTTCACATGCAGTTCTCTGTCTTACAATATCACTCTTAGCTCCAATTCTTTTATTTCTCTTGTTCTTGAGGTGCAATAAAAAATACTATATCTAACTTAAAAACAATTTTATAAATTTCAAGGTCAGTATTAATCTATGCTAATGCAGGAATTAGAATTTTTTAAAATTATTTATTTCATATTAGGCTTTAGTGATTTTTAGCATATGTTGTGTGTGTGTGTTGTGTTTAATAATGCCTACTTAAAACTAGATGTTTTTAAAAAATTAGTGAGAACCAAATAAAATTTTACAAAGAAATGTTTATGTTATTTTAAGTGTATTAAATAGTCAAAATATGGGACATTTTAGCTTGTCTATTAGTCATTTTCTTTTGAAAGCTCAGTTTATAAGGTATTATTTGGTTGAGCCCATTTATTTTCCACAAGGATCATGAGATGGTGATGCAATTTGGTAATGACCTTGCCTATTTTTGTTTTAAGCACTGAACATTACCTGCATATTAAGTGGCTTTAGGATTGTTTTATAACAGATGTCTTCTTCCAGTGGTTCTCTAATTGCAGTTTGTACTCAGTCTACTGCTCTGACAACTAATGTGAGTTCAGTAGTTTCAAGGACTTCATACATTAGTTGCTGTGGACATAAAGGATCTTAGCAGAGAAACACTAAGACAGGTTTGTCCAGACGTGTTTCTGGAAGCTTTATGAACATTCAGAAAAAGGAATCTGACTAAATCCACCATGGTTCCCTCAGTCTACCCCAAATTGTAGTTTAGAATGACCTGTATAAAGAAAGGGCATAAAAAAAGAGGTGAGACAATCTCAGCACAAATGGAAGTCCCAGGAATGCCTGAAGATTTCTGGGAGTGGTCATGAAATTTTCTAATAGGAGATAAAATTAGGTTGTCAAATCTGAAAGTCATATATTCTTATTCACCATTTGAAAACCTTGCAGACTATAAAATAGAGACTATCGGGCTTACGTCTTCTCATCCTCTAATTAAGGCAAGCTATACCTTTTAAAAGAGATTTAAGAAATTGTATAATAGCATGACCCAGCCATGGTGACTTTACTAGGGCATATTAATGGGATTGGTCCAGGTTGAATTGCAGGATAGATGAAGTGTGATTTCTGGTTATATTTCTAGAACCCTCCATGTAAGTCAATTCTTCCAAAAGGCCCAATGATTTTCCAATCATCCCCATCCATCAAACTTACTGGTGCATTTCATGAATCTTTACTGAGTGCTTCCAATATTCCAGTCTTTGGGGGAAGTGTGCCGAAGTTACAACAAAGGGAAGATACAGGCAACTAACCAACACCGTATGGTGAAGAGGAATCATTGCTTTTACAGGGAGACGTGTGAGGTGCTCTAGGAACACTTAGGAAGGGCCCCACATGTACCTGGAAGATCAAAGACAAACTCCTTGGAAAAGTGACACCAGGTGAAGTGGAGGAGAAGGGCATTCTAGGTAGAAGAGTGGCTCAAGGGAGAGAACATGGCACTTTTAGGGAGGGACGGTAGCTTTTGCTCAGTGTTCATCAGAACACCCTGAGCCCATTTTCATAAATGCTTGGCAGCTGCTGTTTACAGAAGCATTTGCTTCTTAACTGTGATTTTGGCAAGTCAAAGCTGACAGGTGGCCTTGGTGCCTGGCACTTCTAAGAAATGTTTAAGAGTAAGTTCTTTCTCAAAGCTTGTGATAACATTACCAATATAAAATAATTCTGAAGAGTACTTTTGATCAAAGTGGTTGAAATTCAAGTTCCAAATTTCATTCTGGTGACTAATCCTCCCCAGGTACACAGACTGGGGAGGAAGAATTTTTCTCTGAGTCATTTTTAGCATCCATTCTAATAAATGTCTCTTTGTGCCAGGCACTGTGCCCGCACCCGGCTGAACAGATTGGGCGAGGAAAGGCTTCAGCAAAGATGACCACTCAAGATCTGCTGCTCCTTAAGTCAATTTCATGACAAAGTTTCTCTTTACAAAAATTCCTTTCAAGGGATGATTTCTCCATTTTATTTCTGCCATATAGAACATTCACCCGCTGACTCATTCATTCAACAAATATTTATTAAATACTTATTATGAAATAGATCAATTCCCCCTTCTATAAGGCTGATAGCCTATTAGGGGAGATTCACAGAAATCAATAAGTACAGTGATAATTAAGTAATTAGTTATTAATTAATGGTAACTATGACAAAGGTTGTCATTAAAGCTCCAGACATGCCTATAAGTGCTCATAGGAAGATGTCTCTTAACTATACCCAGGGAGGTTATGGAGGGGCTTCCTGGAGGAGGTGATATTTGGTTTGTCTTCAATAAATAATACCAATTTTATTTCTTTTAGAACTGGAGAAGAAGGGAGAACGTGGAAGCAACTACTTTAAGTATTGGCTAATAAGAAATGTGCCGAATAAATAAAATGGGTGGGCAAGAAGAGAAGATGAGATCATCCTTGCTTGGGAAACCACATGTGCAAAGATAAGGAGATGAGAAAGTACAAAATAGTTCAACATGGCTAACACCTGGGTGGGTGATAAAATATGGTGGCAGATGTGACTGGAGAAGCAGGCAGGGCTAGATGATAAAGCCCATTTAATCCTCCCAACCATGCAGAGTAATAAGTACTATCATTATCTAATGTCAATATTTCTACTTGAAAGTCTACTTGGCCTTTTAAGCAACATGTACAAAAGCAAACTCCTGTCCTCCCCCATGAACCTGCTACTTCTGCAGATTTCTCTGACTCATTAGCTTCTTCATATGTCTCGTTGCTCAAGTTAATGTCATTCTCAATGCCTCTCTTTTCCTCACATCATGTATCATAACTGTCAAGTCTTGCTGATCTTACATTCAAAATACACCTGGAATTCAGCAATTTCTCCTTCTCTCCTGGCCCTCTCCAACATCATCTCCACATAACTACTGTCACCTATTAAGCTATCTTCCTGCTTCTGTCCTGAATCACCCTTGTCTCCTCCTGTTCTCAAACCAATGGTCAGATCCTTTTAAATTCTAAGATTGTATTACTTCACTCAAAACCTTGTAATAGCCTTCCATTTTACTCTAAGTAAAGGCCAATGTATACAAAGGATGACAAATCTGTCCCTGCAGCAGCCCTTTGACTTCACTTATTCATCTCTCATCACCTCAGGCTCCTTGCTTCTTCTGGACATCAGGCATCTTCCCCAACCTGGCTCTCTGACTTCCTTGCCATGCCCCCAGATATTTCTGTGACTCATCGCCTCATCTCCTTCCAGTCTTTGCTAGAAGGTCAGAGTCTCAGAAAGACCTACCCAGGCTCCTCTACTGCCGGGAGCCGGTCCATCCTTGCTGTTTCAAGGGACCTGGCATATATGGCATACGGTTCTTAATGTGTTTGCTCACCTTCTTGGCGCTGCGTTTTAACCAAGGTCACCTCTCTGAGAAAGGTTGAATCCCCAGGTAGGGATTTTCCCCTGAAGTTAGGGAGGGAATAAAACCCCTCAACTAAGTGCCAGGCGGGTAATTAATCCCTTTAACTACGAACAATCATGCTTAAACTACATAATCTTTTCTCCCTGGAATGGAGATAAGAAACGCCCTAACCTTTGTAATAGAGATTGATAGGATTGAATCAACTGGTATAAATACAGTTGTAACAAGACAGAAACACTCAGAACTTAGAACAGAATCAAGAAGACAGAACCTACTCGGAGCCTAGAGACAGAGCCTAGCGGGAGAACATGGCAAGGGATCCTGGACTGAACCTGACTACAGAGATTGGCAGGAGAACCTGACTGGAACCTGGACACTGAACCTGACTGGAGAGCCTGGACAGAACCTGGCTGGAGAACCTAGCGAGGGAACATGGCTACAGAACCTCTCTGGAGATCGAGACCAGAACTTGGCTGGAGATCCAGGCTAGAGATCTTGGCTAGGCTGCTGATCAACTGAATGCTGTCTCCGTGACATTCCTTCTTCGCCGACTCCGTCCACACCTTTGGGGACCCCTGGACCTGCTGGGGTTGGACCCCGGCACTCTACTTAAAATTGCAAATCTCACCTGCATCTCTGTCTCCTTCCCTGCTTTGCTCTTCTCTGTAATACTTTATCCATTTAATTTCTTAAATTCTCTAAATCCTCTTAGTAGAATATAATCAAATGTAGGGTTGAGAGTTATTTATTTTTGGTCACTGATGTATTCCTGGTACCTAAAACACATAAGTTTCTGACACATAATAAACACTTAAAAATATTTGGTAGGTGAATAAATTTTACAAATGAGGGTGACAGAGAGGTTAAGAAACTTGCTCAAAGTCCTACAGGGACTTGTGCACCATACTGATCTCGGCTAAGTTTACAAGTGAGAGACCAAGTTCACAGAACTGAAGTCTCTATGCTGGGGCCATATCTTTTAGAAACATTGGCACCTGAATCAGAGTGAAGGACTGATGAAGGTCAATGGGGTCCTTTGTCATTACAGATGACTAGAGGCCCGGTGCACAAATTCATGCACCAGTGGGGTCCTTGGCCTGGCCTGTGGGATTGGGTCAAAATCAGTTCTCTGACATCCCTCAAGGGGTCCCGGATTGTGAGAGGGTGCAGGTCAGACCGAGGGACCCCACCAGTGCATGATCTGGGCTGGGGAGGGATGTGGGCAGGGCTCCAGGGCATGTCCAGCTTGTCTTGCTCAGTCCTGATCATCCAGACCCCAAGCTAACCTACTGGTCAGATCATCTGCCCCCTGGTGGTCAGTGCACATCATAGTGAGTGGTTAAGTGGCCTTAGCATATCATTAGCATATTACCCTTTGATTGGTTGAACGGATGACTGGATGACTAGATGCTTAGCATATTAGGCTTTTATTATATAGGATAGGAAGGTGGCCCCACAGAGCTACATTCCATGGCCAAGAGCTCATGTCTCTCTAACCAGCCAGTCAGAGCTTCTTTATGAAGGGAGTTTGCTTCTGCCTCCTCTTCCTTGGGGTCAGGAATTCCCTGTGAAGCCTCAAATATGGTGGAAAGGACGTGAGGGACTTTTGGATCTTTATTATGAGCTGGGAACCACTGGGCTAAAGGGATGCTTTGCAGACTTACCTCTGAAAAGGTCCTCTGATGGTTGCATGGGATTTGCTTTTAGAGGCTCCATGGGAAGAAAAAAACTTCGTGATAAAAATGACCTGTTCTGCTTTGACTGTTTCTAGATAAATATGTGTGAAATTTAAAATCTCATTTCAAAGGGGAAAAAATGATCCTCATTCATGATGGAATTCTTTGAAAAGAAACAAAAAACCTGACTGGAGAGAAAGGGGATTTATCTATTGTCACTGCATCGTTATGCAGGGAGATAGCTTGGTTCTATAATAGCCCAAGAACAGAGATCCAGCATGGGATGCACTACACAGCACTTGAGATGAAAAGTTGGCTTCTCTTAGACGAGAAGGAAAGTTCAGCCCAAAAGCTTTTGTGGAAAGAGACTTGCTTCGTAAAACATCAGGAGAGCCTGTTCAAGTTATCTTCAGTAGCCACCTCATGTACACTTTGGAAAAAAATTGCTAACTCATTAAGCTTAATGGCCCCCGAAGTGTCCCAGGATGCTACAGAAGCTATACCTTTAATAAAAAGAACTTTGCTTGTAAGGAGGTAAGTATTGAACCTACAAAAGAGAAATTCTTTAAAGTGGAGATGAGAAAGCTGAACTATTATGAAATAGCCAGAATAGAAACGAAGTCATTTTTTACTAAGGGCAGTTAACAAAGATGGGTGCTACAAATTGTATACACCATCATAACGGTCACTTGGTAACAAAATGAATCTTTTTTATAAAAATGTATTTTTATTGATTTCAGAGAGGAAGAGAGAGGGAGAGAGTGATAGAAATATCAATGATGAGAGAGAATCATTGATCGGCTGTCTCCTGCATACCCTCTACTGGGAATCAAGCCTGCAACCCAGGCATGTGCCCTGACCATGAATCAAACCTTGACAGCTTGGCCCTAGCTGTTTTGGCTCAGTAGATAGAGAGAGCATCAGCCTGGGGACTGAAGCGTCCCAGGTTCAATTCCAGTCAAGGGTACATGCCCAGGTTGCAGGCTCAATCCCCAGTAGGGGGCATGCAGGAGGAAGCCAATCTATGATTCTCATCATTGACGTTTGTATCTCTCTTCTTTTCCCTTCCTCTCTGAAATCAATAAAAAATATTTTAAAAAACAAACACTTAACAGCCTGATTCATAGATTGACGCTCAACCACTGAGCCACACCAGCTGGGCACAAAATGAATCTTTAAAAGCCAAAAATATCCCCAAAAAGGGTCAGCAAGAAAAAATACTTTTATTGGGAAGCTTTGTAAGAACAGCAAAAAATATTTATCCTGGATGTAGCATGAATTAACCTAAAAGACAATGGAGCACAATAAATACATAGGAAACGACTAGAGTCTTCAATTAGTAGTTTGCAAAGAAAACACTAACTGATTTCTAGCTCTATGGTCATAATTTCAGTATAAAAATGTAAAACTAAGTGGAAAAGTGAGCCATGATTGCACAAAAGGGGACATAATGCTTTTTGAACTCCACATTAAATGCAATAAGAATGGTGAGCTCAGTGTCTGGCTTACAATAAGAGCCCGAACACTGTCAGCTTTTATAATTATGATTATTAACCTACTATAGACCAAGCTTTGCATTAGCAGATTTATAGGTGCTATTTGATTTAATTGCATATACAAAAGGCTAAAAAGACTGGATGAACACATCTTTTCAAATGAACCTGAACATCAACAAATTAAAATCTCAAGAAACCTAGATATGAATAAAAAAGATCCAACTCTATATACAGAAATGCCTTTTACCTGACCATCTGAAACTACCAAATTGAACTAGGCATCGGGCAAATAAATGGCATAGCTCACACTGAATCACCTTTCTCATAGCTCAGATGTTTGCCTCCCTAATTTAGTATGGCCAGACACTTATATCCAGTTCTTTCCCCATCTTTTCTCCTGGCACTGAAGCTCAAGCTCCCATCTGTCATTCAGAGATATACTCCTTGTCTCTTTCTTGTCCAAATTATTTCACAAAGATGCTATATTTTAGCGTGGGTGACTAGAGTGAGTGCTACAGTTAAAATTATCACTTGCCTAAGGTTCGTTCCGGAATCCTGATAAGTCATTTCGAATGTGAGCTGTGTTGAGTACATTTCAATTTATTACTTTTTCTAAGTGAACTAATCTAAATTAAAATCTCAGAGAATCAATACCTCATTTTTATCATAGAGCATTCTGATTCTACCTCCCACTCATCCATCTATCGTTCACTGTGGCTTAGAAATTTCTGAGAATGAGGAGTTACTTTATATCGTGTCATGGAAATGACACATCTGCAGCCTGTTGTGTCATACATCTGAGCCCAAGTTTCCAGTAAATATTGCCTACTTCAGCCGCCTCATTTTATTTAATCGGCAGGACCTTGCCATGATCCTTACCATGAGAATTTATCCAATACTTATTATGGGCTCACAATGTGCATGAATGCCATCTGAAAACTGTCACTACAAATTGTCTCATTTGTTTGGCTTCAGTTCCTTACGACAGTAATAGACACCAGTCCAGACAAATGGGTAGATACTTTCTGGTTTCCCAAATGTTATTCAGTACTCTACCCCCACTGTATTCATTTTGAGTACTTCCTTTAGGTTTTTAATGGTCTAGTGTTGACTTGGAGATATTGCAAAGATTTTTAATACACATGCCATGCTCCTAATATATTTTCATTTCTGATGACCTAGAAAAGAACAGAAGCAAAAAAAAAAATGGTGCAAGGGAAATGTCTTCTCACGACAGAATGTTTAAAATAAAGCTTTCAGGGATTTATTTAGTCAGGTCTCGTCTCTTCCATTATTCTTTTATATGCCACTTGCATTGCATAGTCTATGGCCAATCCATAAAAGAATCATAAAAAGAACCCATTTTATGCAACCAATGTAATAGCATGTCTGCATAAAATACATGATGCATATATTTTATGTCCAGAATTCCAAATGGCCACTCATATTTCTTTTCTTTCTCAGCTTTCAAGGTTGGGTTCATAGTTTTTCAAGAGCAAAATATATTCAATGCCTTTGTTTCATGAGGGCAGGAACTATGTCTTATTCACCGCCTGACTCCACAACCTAGATGGGTTCTGGCACATAGCAGGATATGAACACGTGTTTGGAAATACTCTTTCTTCTCAATTATTTACCATCAGTCAGTATCTCAGATAGATACTCTCACTGCCTAAAATTCTGAGAAATGTTTGCAATGCCCTATTCAAATTGTATGAATGCATAAACACATAGTTTTTAAGGATAGTAATACATTTGCCACTTTAGGGAAAAATGAAAAAAAATTCTAAGTACTGTGGCTTAGTGGGCATATATCATATGTCATTTTGAAAAACCCAGATACCAGTGAGGAGAACCACAGAAGCTGGTGAGCGTTTACTCAGTAGGTTCTAGGCCAACTTGAGCGTGCATCACCTGGGCCTTTGTCCTGTGGTCTCTAGCCAATGAGAGAGGATGTATGTTTCTGAAAACTGAAAGGATGAGAAGACAACCACTGACTTCAAGATACTTATCATCTAGTTGGGTAAAATGCATAGAGATTCTCTAATGATAAATGAAAATACAAGGTTAAGTAGGGCAAATGCCTAATGAAATGAGAAAAAGGAGACCCTATGGGGCTAGGGTGGGCAGACGAGGCTTCTGAAAGGTATTGCACAGGATCTAAGGCCTGAACAATGTACATATAAAATTGGAAAGGAAGGTTATAGGGGTGAGGAAAGGGGAGAAAGAATGGAAGTTATTTTGGGAAGGAGAAATGGTGTCAGCTGGTGATGTCTGTATACAAGAGTGAAGACATACTAGCTAGTGATGCTTGGATACAATAGCACAAAGGAGGCTTGTTCTAGGAAGTAATCAGTTATGTCAGGGTTTATGCAACTGTCCTAGTCTAATGCAGACTGGATGGGCTAACAGTGTTTCCAAAATACATGAATGATGATCATGTTTATACACAAGAATATATCTGATCCCCGATTGCAAATGAGTCACTTAGCCAACAATTGACAGAGAAGCTATTTTCATCAATGGAAACAGGAACTGAAAACTAAGGAGAGATGGGTATCACTAGTTCCCTTGGAAACAGATGAGCTTCAGACAGATGTTCTCTGTGCTCCAGGCATTTCTCTTTTTGTAACCAGCCAACAGCAGAAAATGAGTAGGAAGGGCCTGAGAGCATTGGGCAGGAGAAGGCAGTGCAGGAGAACAGTGCGAACTTGATGGTTTGTGCAAATCACTCAGACACCCCATGGACTACTTGAGTGCAGTTCAGGAAAACCAGGCACATTATCCCAAGACTTTCTCAGCCTGGAAGGAGGAGGAGCTCACCTACTGCCTCCAACAAACTTTATATTTGATGAAAACGCACATCCAGACCCAGAATGAAAGCAGGTGAAACGGAGAGCTGGCTGTTATAGCAAAGCAGCAGGGAAGCTTCATCTGTCCTTGAACGTCAAGCCCTCTTGCCTAATTGTCACTATGGAGACTATAAGATTCCTAGTGCAGAGGGGAGAGGATTGCACTCCGGCTTCCCTGGAGCAGGTTTGGGGGTGTGCAGAAGGATGATTTGGGGCTTCTACATCAAGACCAGGTCAAGACCAAGCAGTCCATCTTTAGAAGTCTATCTAAAGACAGTAATCATGTGTATGTGCTATAATTTACAAACGAAGGTTAAAAATAGCAAAAACTTGTTAGCAACTCACATAGCCACCAGCAGGAGCTTTGCTACGTAAAATAGTATCATATGCATACACTGTAATAGTGAGTGTGTAGCCCTTAAGAGAGGATGAGGGTCTATGAGATGTCAGTTGAAGTTCTTTGAAAAAACAAACAACAAAAGAACTCCCTGTTCAAATGACACTTGAGAAACACCGAGTTATGTCAAGTTAAATGAATTTTGTTTCTTGCTATCTGAGAACCTTAATTACGTGAAGATATCCTGTGATTCTCCTAGAGGGAAGATGGACTAGGTAAGCTTTTCCCTATCATTAACTTTCTTTGGAGAAGAGGATACCCTTGCACAGGATTTTGAACTCTGTGAAGAAATCAACCATTATTGAAGGTCTGAGTTAGGGCTTCATACTTTAGTTTTCTTTGTTTCTTTGTCTTGATGGGAAAGAGTAAACAGCACCTACTGCAAAGTCAAGAGAAAGCAACTTTTTGTCAAATTCCTAATAACTCTGGTGAACTCTGGTGTTCAGTTCTGGTATAAACATCCAGTCGTTTTTAAGGACACCATTTAGAATTTTTAAAATTAATGTGAAAATATATGTATTCTGGGCAAGAGCAACACATTTTATTTAATCAGCGTCCCATCCATCACTGTATAATGTATGCAGTCTCTGCAAATGCACAGGAAGGTGTGCAATAGCGGAGCTGATGAATTATGGAAACCTTATACATGTGCTTAGTGCATTAAACACTTTCTGCTAACCCTTCCCCTCAACCTCCCAACAGATATGGCCTAAATAATCCTAGGTAAACAAAGCCGCTTCATCACCTTTAATATTCAAGAAAATAGACTATAATTAGTTAATATGCATAACAATTTAAAAATACGGTCACATTTTCCTGAGTGCTAAACTCAGCTGTATTATTGTTTATATCAAGTCTGTTAACTAAGGGAAAAAATGGAAATTTGCTCCCAACTGCATCTCCTATTAATTTTACATATTGCATATCCCATCAAATTGAATAATTAAAGAGTAATTCATAAGTTCAGGGCCTCCATCATCAATAATGTGGGTCATATTTATCATCCAAAAATAAATAAGGGGCACCCGGAGCCAGAAAAGCTTTCACTTCCCAGTTGATATTTGAAGTTAGACTAAAAGAAGGAATTCTATTTATAATCAAACAATATGAATAAATCATATGTGAATTACATGAAAACTCAAAGTACAGGCCATTTATTCACTTAAAAGATTTTGCTTGGATAATTTGATTTTTATAGTTTGTGACCTTGAGAAATTATTTAATAAGTATTTACTGTTTCAGTTGCTATATTTCATCCCCAAACCATTTCTACCATTTACTAAACATTTATTGTGTTCTAGGCACCGACTAGTCCTTCCCAGACCCTATCTCATTTCAGCCTTATAAGAACCATAATATATTAGAGTTAATTCATAAGGCAAGAGAAATTCTGAGAAGTTAAGTAACTTCCCAGCATGATGCAGAGAATACAGTGTAGAGGGTAGATTTAAATTCAGGCCTATTAGGCTTCTTAACTATAAAATTCTTTGAAGTGTTCTCTATTGAGGAAGGAAGATCAAAATATTTGCCCTACCCATCTCCCAACTTTGTATGAAGCTTGTAGTATATTTTCTTCTCCAAAGATGGTTGCATCAATATATGTCTCATACATGCTTTTCTTACCATGTAATGTTGACAATCCTCCATCGAAAGGTAGGGTGGGTGTGGGGTAGAAGGAGTCAATGGGGATAAAAGTACTACATCTGTAATACTTTCAACAATACATTTTTTAAAAACAAACAAAGAAAGGTGCGATCTTGATTCCCTTCATTTGAATATGAACTGACTTGTAACTTCCTGAATTAATAGGCTACATGGGAAGTGACTTCCTAGGCTTGGTCATAAATGGCAATGACAAGATGACTCTCTCTCTCTCTCTCTCTCTCTCTCTCTCTCTCTCTCTCTCTCTCTTTCATTGCTTGCTATGGGGAAGCCAGCCATCATGCCTAGAGGATACTCAGTCTGGAGAGAATCCCACATGGAAAAAAACAGGCTCCTGGCCAATGGTCAGTACTAACTTGCCAACTATGTGAGCACCTTGGAAGTAAGTCCTCTGGTCTTCATGAAGCCTACAGCTGCCTGCAACCCCAACCAACACCCGAATGCGACCGCGTGAAACACCTGAACCAGAACCACTTCTCCAAACCACTCTCAACGACCTGACCCACAGAGAGCATGAGGAATAACATGATTGCTGTTGCTTTAAGCTGCTAAGTTTTGGGACAACAATAGACAATACAAGGCTCAAATAAAAGTATGTATTTTAAATGTTTTATAAACTGTTTGAATCACAATTCTAACGCCTGCTTTATACATGTAAAGGGGTGTATATATTCTGCGACAGGAAATTTAAGTAAATATGCACTTTTTACAGAATAATTTAGGCTGCGGATGTGATATAAATAACCCAAATAGACTTCCCATGAGACAACAACTCTGGCAACTGAGAAACCAGGAGCAACGCCTTTCCTTTATGTTGTACTGGACAGTTCCCAAGGACATTTAGTAAGTGTGCTCTCCGAAACTGGTTTACCAGGAAGCCGAGGAAGCTCTGGCTTCTGGACCCCTCGCAGATACAGATACAGATACAGATACAGATACAGATACAGATACAGATACAGATACAGCTACAGATACAGATACAGATACAGATACAGGTACAGGTGTCTTCAGAGACCCTGACAATGTGCTCACATGCTCTGCGATTTAGTGACATTTGCAGTAGTAGGTCCTTTAAGTGCAATTTGTTAAGACCACTCTCTCTTATGAATCTCTTCCAGGCCACTTGCTTTGGAGTATTTTTGGCATTTGGTTAAAATCAAGTTGATCTGGGAATACTCATTTCATAATGAATTGTAATTTACTTTGCTATTATAAATTTCCACATTTATGCTTACTGTTGTTTTTGTAATTTTGTAATAATCCCTTTTGTTATTCAGGGTGCCTGAAATTCTATAAGCT
Source organism: Myotis daubentonii (assembly GCF_963259705.1). Classification (NCBI taxonomy): domain Eukaryota; kingdom Metazoa; phylum Chordata; class Mammalia; order Chiroptera; family Vespertilionidae; genus Myotis; species Myotis daubentonii. The sequence continues at coordinate 31,350,092 of NC_081856.1, read as the reverse complement.
TTAGGCTCCACAGAACCTGGATCTGCCCTTAATCATCTTGAGTTATAATCACAATAACCCTGTGAGGTTGTTAGGAGAGATGTAATTATCCCATTTTATAGTGAGAAAACTGAGGTTATGAAATTCTAAATGACTTACCCAAGGCCATATAGTTACTAAGAAACAAAGAGAAAACTCAAACTCCAGAACTCTGATTCCTGGTTCAATGCTCTTTCCACCAACCCACCCCTCTGAAAACATATATCCTTTCTACTTCCTTAAATTTCACATCAAAACTGATTTAGCCCCAGCCTGGGGCTAAATGCTCAGTTGGTTGGAGCATTGTCCCACACACACCAAAAGGTTTGTGGGTTTGATTCTCCATCAGGGCACGTACCTAGTTTGTGGGTTTGATCACCAGTAGGGGCACATGAAAGAGGCAACCAATCAGTGTTTCTCTTTCACATAGATGTGTTTTTTTTTCTCTCTCTCCCTCCCTTCCTCACTCTCTAAATTCAATGAACATATCCTCAGGTGAGGATTAACAAAAAAACAAACAGAAAAACAACAAAAACTGATCTATCCCAGGTCTTTTCTTTTGCATCCTGGTCTCTCCTCTGATTCTGTGCTAATATCACTCGAATTCATTTAACTGAAAATAACTGAAAAAAAGTTAGGAGCTGCCTTCAAAGCTATACCCTTAGAAATGACTGGTGGGATTTCCAGCACAGAGGCAGCAGGCCCATATAGGTTACATTCCAAGTGCAAGACTTTTCCCAGTGCTCTGAAATCTCACAACCCACAGTCTATCACACTAGGAAGAGGAATCCTAGGGTACGGCAAGGGTAAAGGAAGAAAGGCCTGATGATGCTGAGCCAGGCTCTCCTGGGGAGAGGCATGGAAGGTACAGAGTGAAGAATGTCTCCCTGGAGGATGACTTAGCTGGCACCACCAAATGCTGCTTCAGGAAACCGTCCTCAGATCCATGCTCCATTCGCCAGGGAACCATTCCCTTGAGGAGCGTCTTGCCTCCTTCCCAGCACAGAGCATCATCACTCTGGACTGTTGTTGAGTCTTGTGCAAAGGGGACTGCACCCCAATTCTGTATTCCAGGGAAGACAATCTGTTTTGAAAGACCTCATTGAGGCCTCTTGGATCTAACAGATTAACTGACAAATGAGCACCCTATCTGTTGATCCAGGTGTGGAAAGAAAGAAAACTTTCCCAGGGAGCAAAACTGAACTGGGTAGAGTTGAGGAGCTGGAACAATGGATTTCAATTAGTCTTAAATCAATGGTTCTCAACCTTCCTAATGCCGCAACCCTTTAATACAGTTCCTCATGTTGTGGTGACCCCCAATTTCATTGTTACAAATTGAACATAATTAAAGCATAGTGGTTAATCACAAAAACAATATGTAATTGTATATGTGTTTTCCGATGGTCTTAGGCGACCCCTGTGAAAGGGTCGTTCGATCCCCAAAGGGGTCGTGACCCACAGGTTGAGAACTGCTGTCTTAAATAGTGATAACAAATGGTCAAAAGATCTCTTCCCCAAATGTCCTTCAGTTGATAATTTATTTCCACTCCTTCCCCTCTTCAGAGGGAAGACTTTAACGGACTGTCTTTCTGCAGCAAATCTTAATATAACAGTTAATATGCAGACAAAGTGACCGAGTCCCCTTGACACAGGTGTCTGATCTCCATTTAGCAGGAATGTGAGGGAGGGAGGCAGGAAGGAGGCAGTACTTAAGGGAAGGCACGGCGCCCTTCCCCACGCCCCTGCAAAGGGCAGGCTCTGTCATTGGGATTCTGTCGGTTTCTCACAAATCTCTCTCCAGAGGCAGAAAATTGTGGGGCCATTTTTCTCAATTTCATAATGGCATTGTGGCTAAAATATCATTTCTCCACTGGATATTGTGAATAATATTTACAGTTATTTTATGCTATGTAAGGTTTAAGTCATTGCATTTCATCTGTTTCAAGATAAACATGTAGGATATTACTCTGTCTACTGTTCTTGCTTCCTTTTTTTGTTGAAAAGTATCCTATCTGGTCTCTCGTCCTGCCTCTTCTCTGCCTTACCTCAAATTCCTAATGAACTACTCATTAAAACACCAATTAATCTGCATATCATTTTGACCCTAAGCCTCCTTGTCCCTCTCACTTCTTAAATTCTCCTAGGATTCCATGGCGTGTTCTTACCAGTTTCTATTTTTAGCTTCTTCCCTTCTTTCTATAATGAGGTTTAAAATTGTATTCACCAGTATTCCAGGGGGCTGTCCCTAGACAGATGAGCAATCAGGCTTGACCAGATGTCCTGGGCGCTGGAAACAGCCACAGGTCAGCAATGCAGTTGCCAGGGCCAGGGCTTTGGAAGGACATGAGAGGGGAGAGGAGAGAAGTGGAGGGCACGGCCCAGTGGTGCTGTGCGCTCCATGTGGACCCAGACAGGAGAATCTGGGAGAAGAGACGTGTGAGTTATCCCCGTGGAGATGTCAGGAAGATGGGCACAAGAAATTTTAAGATCTTTTGCTGTGATTTAACTTCTTCAAGAACACGTACAATAAAGACATATACTACTCTTCAAGTTTTACTATAACTGAGGGATGTGTGTGTGTGTGCCCGTGCGTGCGTGCATGCGTGAATGTGTGTGTGTGTGTGTGCATGCGTGTGTGTGTGCATGCGTGTGTGTGTGTGTGTTTGGCATTGATGTGGGAGAAGCAGAGACATAATCAGCTTCAAGGTAACTTAGAAACATTCGGGAGGCAGAATTCTCTCTTGCCAAGTCTCCCTTCACAGCCCTTTTCCGATTTCTGCCTACTGAATAGCGCCCCCCACACCTGTAAAAAAAAGATCCCATAGGAGATGGAGTTACCTTGCATTACAGTGCCATTGAGAACCAATTTTAGAGACAGGGTTTAATGGTACAGTGCCTGCTGTGAGCAACACTTTCATGGGCTTTGACTTGTGACAGCAGGCAGGGTTTCTTTGCTAGGCTAAGGAAGTTGTTTATAATATTTAAGGAAACTGTCAGGTGTAAGTATGATACTTCCCTTCACTCCCATACTCACTTCCTCGTTCATTCTGTCTCCCCTCTGGCAAAAGGCCCATAAACCTTGTCAGCTACCCCAACTTAGCCCGTGCATCAACTTGGCTACTTAAATTTCTAGAACAAGGCTTTCTCATCAGCCTGTGTGAATAACACAAACAGAAACATTAATTATAATAGTGTGTTCTGGTGCTTACTTGTGTGTATGTCACTCTCTTTCCCACGACATAAAAAGTTGTTTTGAAGGAGAAAATTTTTAGAAAAAGACCCCTGGGCCACTAAAACCTCAGCATCATTCCTTCCTTAGGACTTCGGAAAATAAAGGACTTTATGTGCCTACTGACTGAAGAGCAGGAAGGACACTCAGCAGACATCTGGCTAGTAACCTTAACATGTTTGTGGCTGCTAAATTCTCTGTCAGACAAAAACCTTAACCCGGACTTACTAAGTGAAGGAGGTTGAAACTAGATGGCTCTCACTCCTGTCTACTCACCTTTCCCCCTCACCACTCTGCTGTGTGACCTTGGGCGAGTTGCTAACTGTATGTCAGCAGTGTCTTGCTCTGCTGACAGGAAGGTACCAGGACCTGCTGCTTGGAATTGGTGCAAGGATTAACAAGAGGGTACATTAAACTCTAGCTCCATGCCTGAACAACAGCAGTCCCTCATACCTGTTGCCATGAGTGCGTTTGTCACTAATGGCAGAATGAAGACTAGAGACCTCCCGATTCCGCTCACATTTCTCTATACTGAAACATATACAATCTGTCTTAGCTTTGTCTTACTGTTATTCTCACTATTCTCTTACTTGCTGATTCCTAGTTATATCACCAGCAGCCCAGGCAGCGGTCCCAGCCTGATCACTCATTCTATTAGCAAGGTAGTGCTGCACAAGCACACACACACACAAATACACACATGTGCATGCACACACAAATACACACACGTGCACAGATGAACCCAGACTTCCTCCCTGCAGAGCAGTCCTCACTCAGTAGTGTTCGTCTGGCCTCCCTCTCCACTGGGATCACTCTGTCTCTGTCTCAGCCTGTCTTAGCTTTTCCTCTTTGCCTTATAGAATAATGGGTTTGTGTCTGTCCCCCGCACCCCTTCTTGTTATAATCTCTCTGCATTTTCCTCCCTTTTTTGCTTTGCAAGCCTACTCCCTATTGCCCTGTCTTTACTCTCTCCCACTCCTGCCTCCTTACTGACAAAGGAGCCTACATGAATTCATGCTCAGTTCTGTTCCATCCAACTGTATCCAGCGCTCTTGGTCTTTGCCTCATTCTGGAGGTTTCATGAAGGGAGTGAGGGCCATACTGATGCTTGTGGCTGTGTCATCACCTCACATCAGGATCTTACGGTCACAGCAGGGGCACTGTTGGCATAGAGATGGGAGCCAGGTGCCACCGATGGTGCCAGCGCGAGGCCCTAATCCCCAATGAAGGGCTCCACGAGGCCCACAGTGACATCCTGGTAGATGAATGGGTGCCATCTGGATGCTCAAGCCTGGCCAGGAGGGCAGCAAAGTCATGGTGTTCAGTACTTAATTTAATTTCCCCCAAATAACCCAGAGTGCATTTTGTAATTTGCAGCGTTGTAAATTTTGTCAACATGTGGATAACTGAACACTGGTAAACAGTTTATCCAGCACACTCTGGCTAATCATACCCAGGCTGTCTGTTTGATTGCTGATTCATGTTGCTCGTACTCACAAGGAAAGAAACGTATTCCAGAGGAAGCATTTGGCTAGGTGAGCTCTGAACCTGAAGCAAAGGCAGAACCACTCCAGGATCACTGGATGCAGAGCCAAAATGTGCTGCTTCCAGGGAAAACTAAGTCTATGGAGACTGAAGGAGTTGAGTTCTCAGGCATAACTTGGATCAGGAAATAAGGAATAAAATGTCCTTTCTCAGTCTCCCTGGTTATTCATAGAATTACCTCTCCATCTCTTTCATTAACCAGTGATAAAAATATAATTTCTCTAACCCCAAATTCTGTCAACCAGAGAATTCTGTTAACCAGGAATTACATATGATCATATATTATGGATATACTATATTATGTAATTACTAGAGGCCCGATGTACAAAATTCATGCAAGGGGCTTGGCCTTCGCAGCCAGGTGGCTGCCCTCGGCCCTCGCAGCCCTGGCTTTGTCCGGAAGGTCATCCAGAAGGACATTTGGAAGGTTGTTCAGCTGTCCAGTCTAATTAGAATATTATGCTTTTATTATTATAGATATATATAACATGTGTTTTATATACATATATATCACATGTATAACATGCTGATTGGCACTTTGCTAGTAAAATTAAATTTGTAATAAGTAATACATATGGTTATAATAAAAAACTCACAGTTCAGTTAAATTATGAGGCAATCTCTAATAATTCAAGAAATTCTTTCATCATTTCAACAAACATTTAAGAAACTTCTATATGTGAGACAGAACTCCGAATAGCAAATTGTGTTCAGTTAATTCCCATGAAGGCTGTTACTACAGCATTTTAATCATTTAAAGATTTGTGTGTACATACAAGATCAGATTATGTTTCTCTTCCTTGTTTGTGGAATGCTGTATGTTGAACGATATATATGGCTCACCATATATATAATTTTTGCAAAGAACATTAGTTTCTCTGGTCTGCCCAGCATGGCGGCCCTCTTGTTGTGAATAGTGCCCCAATTTATCTTCGGGAAGTTACTCCTCCCCGTGGTAAGCAGTAACATAAAATGTATTGAAAGGACATATGTTTAATCAAATAGCTCCCACAGATAATTTACTTATTTTCCTCCTGGAGTGTTTACAGGTCAAGGGACTTCCTTTTGTCTCCTCTTCAATGCATTCCTTCATCCCCACAAATCAATACAATTGAGGCCACGTGGCAATGTTTGCCTCCAGTTCCGAATCCAGTGGTTTACAAATGTCGTTTCTTTTCATCCCTCCAGCCTCTCCCCTCCCTTCCTGAGAGCTCACCATTCCTGCTGCCTGTGGTTTTCTGGATCTCTATGACTGTGACTGTCCTCAGTCAGAAAATGAACACCACAGGGGGTTAATAGGATCATCAGACCCTTCAGCCCTTCAACAAGAGTATCACGGAGGCCCCCTCCTCTGCAATCTCTAGATAGGTTTGGGGATACACCTGAGCTATCTTTCCTCCCCGAATTGGGGGAGGCAGCCACCAGGCGAGCCTGCAGGACTTCATGATACCAATGTCCCCTGCAACTCAAGCCCACAGCCCGGACCCCGGCACTGTGTCTTAGAAAGAGGTGGCAGCATTATGAATCCATAGGCAAAGCTTAAAGCTTTAATAACATTTGCTCTTGATACTGCAAGTTTTACATCCCATGACTTTTCAGAGGATTAATTACAGTTTCTCTAAGAGTACATTGTGAAACTCAGTAGCTCTGCTGCAGGAGTGATTCTCATTTGGCTAAAATTAAAAATTTAAATAGATGCCCTAGGAGCCCAGGTAGCTTAAGAACTCCCCGGGTCCTCTTTGTAGCTGAGTTATGCTCCACCGGCTCCTGTTAAAGGAACCCCCTGTGTCTGAAACACTGTGGAGGCTGCTTCTTACACCCACTTATTAATACTTCTCTTCCCCATCTCCACTCCCTCTGTAGGGACTCCACCAAGATGTTTGTTCATTCACTTGTGAATGAGCTATTTTCCTCTCAACACCCCTGTTGTGATGCACTCATCCTTCTCACTCTCTTCCGCACACATTCACGTATCTCCCACATTGCTTATTCTATAAGAGCATGAGCAATGAGAAGGCAAATGTGGAGTTGCCATGTTTGAAAGTATCTGGTTTAGGTTAGAAGATAAATATCTCCCACACACTCCCCACCCCTCCCACTAAACTGCACCCTACTGGTTCTTCCTGGGAGTGGCCTGTGGAAGCCTGAAGTCATTTTGGTGGCTCTGGAAAAGAAGTGGGTGTTTTTGTATCATCTGCATCCAGACCCAAAGCTTCTTTGCAGTCATTGTGCTACATCATCAATGGAGTCTTGAAGTAAACATTGACTTTATCTGATTTTTTAGGAAAGATCTAATGATTTAAACTCCCTGTGTTTAAATTTGGTCTGCCACTTGTTAATTGTGAAACCTTGGGCAGGTTATTTATCTCTCTGTGCCTCTGTTTTCTGTAAAAGGGAACTAATAGTAATGGTTGCAATGTAATAGGGTGATTGTGGGGAGTATATGGGGCAATCTGTGATAGTGCTTACCCCCACTGTTGTACCTAGAAAGTGCTCAATTTCTGCTAGGTATCAGACTGCTGCAGGAGGGACCACTGCAATGGGGTCCCCATCCTTAACTCAAACATGCAACAAGCATCTACTGCATAGGCTTTTCTAGTCACTTGGCTACAATGACAAATAAAATACCCTTTCTATTCTCATGGAGAAAGCAATCACTCCAGAAGAGAGCTACAGAATCAGAACTACAGAACAATATGGTTAAAAAGTGGTAGTCATGCCCTAACCGGCTTGGATCAGTGGATAGAGTGTCAGCCTGTGTACTGAAAAGTCCCAGGTTCGACTCCAGTTAAGGGCATGTACCTTGGTTGCGGGCACATACCCAGTAGGAGGTGTGCAGGAGGCAGCTGATTGATGTTTTTCTCTCATCTAACTATCTCTCTCCTTTCCGCCCTGTAAAAAATCAATAAAATATACTTAAAAAATGGTAGTCACCATTAAAATTTATTGACTTCTTAATATTATGCTGGGTATTTTACATGAATTATTGTGTTTAATATTTTCAGAAACTTATGCAGTAGGTACTATTCTTTTACTTATTATTCTGATGAAGAAATTAAGGAAGAAAAATTGAGTAAATCCAGATATATCAGACTCCAAAAACTATGCTTTTCACCATTTTTCTTTACTAAATGCTGAGATACAAACAAGTACCATAAACTAAGAGTGCCTAGGACTAGAGGAACTAACTGTTTTGAGAATCCAGTGAAGAGGAAGTGCCAATGAGCTGTGTCTTGATAGAAGGAGGAAAACCTAAAAGCATGACAGGGTGTGGAAAGTGTGCAAAACCACCCAGGTGTGGCCACATCATGACAGGATCAGCGTGGAAAGGGTGGGAATTGGTGAGAGAAATGGGAAGGTCCATTGGGAATGGTTTGCGACACCATGCTAAAGATTTGGATTCTGGTATGTGTCCAAGAGAGGTATTTTTTTGTTTGTTTTTAAATAAATTTTATTGATTTTAGAGAAGAAGGGAAAGAGATAGAAGCATTAACGATTAGAGAGAATCATTGATTGGTTGCCTCCCGCATCCCCCTACTGGGGATTGAGCCCGAAAGCCCAAGCATATGTGCTGACCAGGAATCAAACGGTGATCTCCTGATTCATGGGTTGCTGCTCAACCACTGAACCACACCAGACAGGCACAAGAAAGGTTTTTAAGAAGAGATAACACACGATCAAACAACAAAAACAACACCTTCAACATCATGCCTAGGGAAGATCCCTGAACAAAAGTCAATCTATATATATATATATATATATATATATATATATAAGCCTAACATGCAAAGTGTCCCCTCAGGAGTTAGACTGACCAGGAGTTTAATCACTCCCCTATGACATGTGCTGACCATCAGGGGGTCGCACAGAACAAAGGAAGGCCCCGGCCAGCAGCTGGCAGCCAAGGGAGGGAGACCCCAGCTGGCAGCTGGCAGCTGCTTGGGACCCTACCCATGCACGAATTTCGTGCACTGAGCCTCTAGTAATAAAAGAAAAGCCCCGAGTCCCCATATGTGGAGAGCAGGTGTGCACACAGTATTGGGCAGCACATTTATTTGTGTGCTTATTTGATGACTTTCTGTCTCATCCACCCAGATTGTTGATTTTATAAGTGCAATGCTCATTATAATTTTGCTACTTTAATCCTAGGACCTAACCCAGTATTGGTACCTACTAGATCCTCTATAAATATATATTGCTGGAAACTCTGGGTGACTAAAGTTCAGAAGGGGGCACCAGGCATTGTGAGTGGTCAGGAAATCACAATAAGCAGATGCTGGAGCTGAGCCTTGCCGGGGGATTAGCAGGCAAATAGTGGGAGAAAGGGATGCACTAGAGAGAAAGGTCGTTGGGCAAAGATTTGGAGGCACAAGTGGACACAGTGCATTCAGACAACTCCAACGTTTGGTCTGGCCTGCACAGGGTTTCTCAGTCTGAGCACTGTTGACATTTTGGCTGGATAGTTCTTTGCCTCTACACAGAAGATGCCAACAACATGCCCATTTCCCCCCATTTTGACCACCAAGCATGTCTCCAGATATTGCCAAATGTCCTTCCCCCACAAATTCAGAACCACTGCTAGGGCTTTCGAGTAAAGAGAAAAAATATATAAGGACAATATGCTGCTAGAGAGGAAAATAGGATGAATTTTAAAAGGCATGGCCAAGGCGGATGGGCTTCGCCTGAGCCCAGTAAGAAATGCCTGAGGGGTTTAAGCAGAGCCTGCCATGAACATGGCCTTGTGTTTCAGGAAAGTCACTTGGCAACTTTGGTTTGCAGGGGAGCAGGCTGGTCTTCAAGAACTAGCTGCTTCAGTCCTCCTGGCAAGAAGGGATGAGTCTGAACCGAGGCCAGGGCAGGAGAACAGAAGGGCTCTGACAGCTAGCAGGAGTTTTAACCAATAGGACGTGGTCCTGAAGGAAGATGGTGTCAGCATGGACAAGATGAAAGGAACACTTTTGAGGCCTAAGGGAAAACTAACCTCGAGTCCACTTGCTGGAAGCTAAATAGTTAATCACAAGAGAAGGATGCTAATCAAATGAACAAGTGTGAAGTGAGAATGCCACCCCCCCCCCAGGGAAGAAACCCTGCCAAAACCAGAGCTCGAAAATGGAGAAAAATGCAGGCAGCATCAGCGAGATGATCCTGAAAATGGAGCCTAACTACCTTAAAGGATTCAGAGAGGGGGAAACAGATGGTCGTCGCAATGTCCCCAGTCACTTGACAAGCTGGATCAATCATTGTTGCCAGGGAAGGAATAATCAAAGCAGGAATTTGCCAGCACGAGCTGCTGCCATGGCCTTTGGTTCAGAGCTTGCTTGTGGAGGTGAGGAAAAGAAAATAAATATGGAGTGATGAGGGGAAATCAATTAGTCCCTCACAGATGGGCCTCCAACATCCTGGAGACTGTTATTGTCACTAATAGGAAAGGTTAAGTAAGGTGGGGAGAGAAATAACATGGAGAGGGTGGTGTCCAGCTTTGTGAGATCACCTCACAGCAGCAGGAACGCCCAATTGGATCGTGGAACAGCTGTAGGGGGCAGGACCCAGACCACTGCAGCCAAGCTCCCCTGACAGGGAGGAAAGTCAGATTTACAGAACCGGACTGAGGCAGTTATGAGGCCTGAAAATTTCATGGACTAGAGAAACCCAAAGGGCACATGTGAGACTTTAGTCGGGGGTGAGGGGAGATGGATGGATGGTCTAAAATACACTGTTTTCTTCCCATTAAATATATTATTTCCACAAGTTTATATTACACAAAATTATGTTTGAAGTAAATATTCAGCACATTAGCTGGCTCACAGAACAGGAAGAATATAGAAAAGAGAATAATGTAAGTACATGTGAAGAATTATATAAGGTATTTAAGCTAGTCTCTGGCTTCATGTAATGTTCAATAAATTGATATGGAGTAGAAGGGAGGAGGAAGAGAAGGGGTAAGAAGAAGAAGGAGGGGAAGGAAGAGAAGAGAAGAGAAGAAGAGGAAGAGAAGAAGGAGGAGGAGGAGGAGGGGGGGGAAGAGGAGAAGGATGGGAGGGATAGGAAGAGGAGGAGGAGGAGGAGGAGTAGGAGGAGGAGGAGGAGGAAGAGGAGGAATAGGAGGAGGAGGAGGAGGAAGAGGAGGAAGAGGAGGAGGAGGAGGAGGAGGAAAAAATTTTAAGCAAAAAATCATTATAATTTTTTCACTGGAAAGAATGTTTATCAAGACAGAGCCTGGGGTAATAAATTAAGTTTTTGCTAATGTCTCTCTTTTATCATTCATAATTGAAATGTTATTGACATTTCTTGGGCATCTGAAGATGAGTTAAATTCATTATCATGTTTTCTGAATTTGATATCAATAATATGCATGAAGCCGCAGAGTTGCCTAAATGAGACTTCAAAAGCAGTTGCTATAATTGAAGAAGTTACTTGCATCTTTTATAGCTCCTTACGTGATATTATTAAGTCCTGATAACACCTCTGTGAGAAAGGCAGAGGAGATATAATTATCTTCACCTTTTCCCCCAGTAGATATGGCAGTACAGACTTACAAGGCCTAATGAGCCCTCCAAGCTTTCTCAGCTAGCTGTGTGAGGGTGAGGATGGAAAATCAGGACTTTTGATTCTCTGTCCAGTGCTCCCTCCCCTATAGCCTGGTGCTTCCTAAAGGAAGCCAGGTTTAAATAGAATCAGGAACCCAGAGGGACTGTGAGAACCTCCTTGTCAGTTGCCTAAACACATCTTTTGATAATAATTAATGCAAACATGTGTTTTACTCAACCAATTTACCTCTTGAGCAACTCACATACACCCCAAAGCCATTCATGACCCTAATGTACCCTCCCTCACTTTCCCCATTAGCTCATATCCCTACTTTAAGACCAGGAAAGCTCACCTATTCTAGAAAGTTCTCTTTGATTAATTCCATCTTAATAAACCCCACTTTTAGGCTAAGAGTTTCTTAATTCTTAGTTTGTACCAGGTTGGGTTGCATTTAAAAAAAAATAGTGATTTTTAGTTATAGTAAAGGCTTTTTCATGGCCTCAGAGCTACATCTTTATGTAGTAGAAAAGATTGTTAAATGTTAAATAATAGGAAATTGCTATGTTAGAAGTAAAAGGGGCTGAATATCAACAATTTCATGTGAATCAGCTTAATCTTAAGCATCATTTTGTAGAGATGATTTTCTCCCAGTTTTTCTTTTCTCTCATTCAAAAACCTATGTGCCTAGACCAATGGCTTGCCTCAGGCCCCAAATAAAAAAGATCATAACAAAAAGCAGGCGGGGCGGGGGGGGGGAGTATATTTTCTGCCTTTTAGGTCTCAAAAAACTGGCATTTCAGGAAAGAGAATGAATTTAAGGCGCAGATAAAAGTGTTGGGGATAAAACATTTGAGGTAAGAACAAGACATTTTCATCCCCTTGGCTAGGAGGAAAAAAAAAATTCATCCGACTAGGGAGAAAGAGAGGGAGGAACAGAGCTGAGGGGATTAGAGCAAACCCCATGTGTATGTTTAGGTGGTCTGAGACCAGAGGGCTGGATTGGAAAGGAACACAGGTTGGGAGATCTAGGCATACAGATAGAGCACCAGGCTCTTCTCAAGGGAGCACTCCCTGCCATCAGTGGAGAGAAGCCACTGGGAAGCTGACACAGAACCAGAGAGTGACCACCTCATAGTGTCTGCCTCAGAGCCACATCCACTGTCCTTTGAGAGCCACTAGTATGTTGCTCCTTGATCACCCCAAAAGGAATGACCCTACCCTGTGCCCTGAGACTTTGCACGGCCTCTCCCTACTTTCCTCCCCTATAGAAATCTCCTCTCCTTTGATCCAGAAGCCCAGCCCCAAGCACTGTCTACTCAACACTTTGGCAACATGCTTGACCGGCTCACCCAAGGAAGACGTGTCTTTCAGACACACATTTCCCATCTTACACTCGCACACGAGTTTACCAAGCCCAAAGCACTTTGCTATCCGATCTCTAAATTTTTCCAACAGATTTTTTTCAAGTAAAAGAGAAAAGTGCTAATAACTAAATTATTTTTATTTTTCCCACTGAGTTTGCATCAAGGGATACTCCTCAGCTGTTGAGACATATGATGTGTATGCCCCATTTTCACACTGGGTTCAGAGAAAGGGAAGAGACTCAATCACTGAGCTGTCTTCTAGGTGCCTCAGGAAGGTTAAACCGGCATGGCTGTGCAGGACGGCTGAGGCGGTGAGAAGCAGGATTGGGGAAGTTTTGCAGTAATTCAGCAATGAGGTGATCTGTTCAGAGGTGCCTTATTGCACAAGGTTTTAAGGATGTAATTATTTTAGGGATTTGTTATCTAAAACCTGGGCCAGTCTCTAGAATAAATACATTATTTACTCACACGTTTCTCATTCTTCCGTGAGCTAAAAATACTGGGCCACAAACTATTTATGTGACATGTGTAAAGGCCCAAGACAAACTGTTGAAAGAAGATCAGTTTCATAGAGATTGCTTCCTTTTGTTATTAACAGTCTCCTTCCTCTTTAAATTCCTCCCCATGAGGCATCTCAGTAGCATGTCACAACTCTCATCTTAATAGGAACTGTAAAGGATTCCGGCTGCATAGCTATTTGTTGATAAAACAAAAATTAATTTTCAATGGAAATTAGCATGGGGGAAGTCAAACGTGGAAGACAGAATAAAACCTCCAACACTTTAGCCCTGGCCAGTGTGACTTAGTGGGTTGGAACATTGTCCTATACATGAAAAGACTGGGTGTTAGATTCCCAGTCAGGGCACATACCCAGGGTACAGGTTCAATCCCTAGTCGGGCACATATGGGAGGCAACTGATCGATGTTTCTCACATCAGTGTTTCTCTCTCTCTCTCTCTTCCCTTCTCTCTATAAAACCAATAAACATATCCTCAGGTGAGAATTTAAAAAAATAATAAATAAATAAATCTCCAACATTTTCATGGGCTTTGAAAGAAGACTTGTTCAGAGACTGCTCAAGACTAGCCTGGACCTTGCTCCGGTATCCATGGACTGTGAATGTAACTACACTTAAAAAGCACTGGCAAATTGTTTATCTTGAATGTTATTTTCCAATTTATTGCTAGTTGCTCAAGCCAGAAATTGGACATTTCCCTTCCTCCCCTTCAACCGCATGCAATCAATCACCGATTCCTGGGGCTTGGTGGCTCTCAAATTTTAACATGCATCAAAAATAACCTGATGGACTTGTTAGAGCACAGACTGCTGGGCCCCAGCCTCAGAGTTTCTGGGGTGAGGCCTGAGAATTTGCAATTCTAACAAATTCTCCATGAAGCTGTCCACTTAGTGACCACACGTCGAGAACCACTGCTGTGGATTGATTTCTGAGCATCTTTCACATCCACCGTTCCTGTCTACTCTATGTGATTTTAATTCAGGTCACCATCTACATCAGCTGTGTTCTGGCAGTGATTTCCTTTAAAACACAAATCTGATTAATCTAGATCCCTGCTGAAATCTGCAGTGGCTCTGCAGAGCCCAAAAGATGAAGCCATCTTCCCTACCTCTCTGCCTTCCTCAGAAGGAAAGTTTTTATCTTTTATCTGATGATCGTGTTATTGAATAATATACTTGAATTACTAGTTCTTATATTTTTAGTCTTCTGCATTATCTGTTGAATTACCACTATAGAAAGTAAGGACTTTGCTCTCTGTAGCCCCACATATCCTCCCATTCTCTTATTATAGGTCTTCATCCTTTGGCTTACTATTAATACTCAGTGTTTACACTATACTAGTGGCCCAGTGCACATTGAAAGGAAATTAATTAGAAGAAATATTTACTTCAGCTTGGCAGTAAACCAGATTCGGGGCAGATAGTACCGCAGCAACAACATAACCCATGGACGAAGGTGGAATCGCGTGGCCTGCGAGGAATTGGACTCTCTCCTCTCTGGTTCTGGGGTGCATCACCCAAGAACCGCTGCTGCCAAGTCACTGTAGCTTGGCACTCCTGTGTTGATCGTCTGCCTCCTGGTAGTCAGTGTGTGTCATACATACCGGCCAGTCAGACCATTGGGTGGTCACTTAGCCTTTTATATATATAGATTATGAGTAAATGCTGTTCACAGATGAGCCATTTATGATAACTTTGTTTCCTTTACATTTTCCCCACAGTTAATAATGAGCTTGAATCTGTTTGCTTACATTTTTAGATATGTGTTGTAATTCAACTTCAAACATGTCTTCAGTTTTTAAATCCCTTTCTAAGATACTCAGATACATCAGGAACTCTAAGAAGTTTATTGACCTGTTCCCTCTGGACTTAGTTGTCATTCTGGCTTCTCCTTAAACTACCATCCTGGGAAATTTCTTCAACTCTCTGTCCCCATACTTGATCTGATTTCTGTATCTGAGCTATTTTTCCCCCAGATTTTCTCTATAGCTTTTTGTAAAGTATATTCTTATTGAGTTTTCAGAGTAAGGTTGCATGGAAAATAAATCTATTGACACCTTGTATGCCTGAAAACATTTTTTATTCTATCCTAATATTTAATTGATAATTTGGCTCAGTATCAGATTTCAAGTTGAAAATAATATCCCTTTAGATTTTTATCTAGTGTCCATTCATTGCCTTTTAGTTACCAGCCTTTCTTTTGATGAAATCTTTTGAATGTGACATTTTCTTTTCTTCTGGAAATTTACAGGATATTCTCTTTGGCCTCGGTGTTCTGCAATCTCTCTGTAATATATGTTGATGTGGGTCTGTTTTTAAACACTGTGTCAAACACTTGACCCCTTTTATCTAAAAATGGATATATTTCAGTTGTGGAAATTTTATTAACTATTATTTTAATAATTTCTACTCCCTTCCATGTTTCAATGTTCTCATTTTGTGCAAAATTTTTCATGTACATATATTTATACATATATACACATAGGTATACTGAAAACACTACAAGTCAATAGTGGCCAAATGCAGGTGTTAGGAAAGATAAGAGAATGAAAATCAACAAAGTAAGGGTAGATGTATATATATGTATATACTATATACAAATACATATATATATATATACATACAAATACAAATATATACATATATATGTATATATATTTGTTTAGTTGAATTCAGTGGCACAATATTTTCTTTAGGATTTTTGGCATTCTATTCATAAATGAATTTTTGCCTAAATTTTTCTTTTTCACACTGTCCTTATCTAATTTAGAAATCAAAAGTTTCTACCCTTTTAAAATGGGATAGGGAGGTACATTATTATCCTGTGACTGCCATAACAATTACCACAAACTTGGTCACTTAGGACAAAGACATTTACTCCTACAGTTGAGGAGACCAGAAGCAAGAACTCAAGGGGTCGGGAGGGCCGTGCTCCCTCTGAAAGCTCTGGAGGAAAACCTGCCTCCTGCCTCTCCCAGCTCTGGTGTCTGCAGGCTTTGCTTGGTTTGGGGTCACGTCACCCCAATCTCTGCATCTGCTGTCACACTGCCACTTCCTATTCTGTCTGAAAACTCCCTGTACCTCTCTCTTGTAAGGATATACGCCCAGATAATCCTGCATGAACTCTTCCTCTCAAATCCTTAAATTAAGCACTTGTTTTGCCTCCACATAGGTTATACTCACTCTTTTGCCATGTCAGGTAGTAGCACAGTTTCGTGGGATTAGGACATGCACATATCTCTTTGTGTGTGTGTGTGTGTGTGTGTGTGTGGTGTGGGGGTGAGGGTGGGGAGGATACTATTCAACCTGTTACAAAGAAGTTTACTTTTTGTTTTATATTCTGGAAAATTTTTATATAATAGAGATTAGATATTCTGTGAAAATTCCTGTAACATCCCCTACAGATTTTGAACCATTTATATAACTAATTATAACTAATCATTTTTAAGCATTTATTTAATTCTTTACATGTTTGTAAATCTAATCAAGCATTCTTTCTCTTCTTGTATCAGTTTGGTCCAATTTTGTTTTCCTAGGAAATGATTCCTTTTCTCTAAGTTTTGAAATGTATTGCCATGATGGCATTTGGAATATTCAGTCATGGATTTCTCTATTGCTATTGCATGCCCAGTTATGTTCTCTTCATGCCAAATGAATTTTATAAAAATTTCTTATAATTTCTAAATAGATCTTAATTTACCTATTTCCCTCCTCTAATGATTTGTAAGTTTTATAATTTATAATGCATTTCTATTTAGATTTTAGTTTTTTCACCTTGGGCGAGTTGCTAATTTTTCTTTGTACATGAGTTTCCCTATTTGTAGATAAAAGTTGACAGTAAAATATTCCTAACAGAGTTACTGTTAGAATTTAATCAGAAAATATATCTAACACATTTTTATATTTAGCATATTGTCTAGCTCAGTGATTTTCAACCTTTTTCATCTCATGGCACTTTTAAGGTAATTACTAAAATTCTGCAGCACACCAAAAAATATTATCATTTTTGCCGATCTGACAAAAATGGGTATAATTTTGATTCACACTGAATGGCTATTGTGTTGGCTGTTGTCATTTTTTAATTTGATAATCTAAGGGAAAAGAGGTCAGTGCCCCTGACTAAATAGTCAGATATTGCATGTTTTGCAAATTCTTGGGTCACACTAGTGGAAAATCACCAGTCTAGCTCATGGTAAGCCCCCATTAAGAAGTAGATTGTGATCATTATTAGTAATATTTTTAATTTTTGCTCTAAGTGATCTGAAAAACTGTCTAGACACTCCACTAACTGAAAAAATTTAAGAAGCATATTGTGCATTCCAGTGCAATAGTGTAGTTTACTAGTGTGAGGGAAGTTTAATTATGTGCCTTCCTGTTAAGCCTTGAGTGGGAAGTCAGCATATCAGCACTGTGGGAAATTGATGAACTCAATCAAGATCATCCTCAAAGAGGATTCCAAAAATACATGTGACAGCTTGCGGCTGAGAGGGTCAGTCGGCGTTCAGGAGTAAGAGGAGTCGGGTAGAGGGATCAGTTTCTCTGAATTAGTGCTGCACATGAGGGACATTCTGTGCTAACCCCATGGAGAGAATGCTTCCTGTTACTTGCTGAGTTTTACAAATATCCCTCCAAAATTCACTCCAATGGGATTTTGGTTTCAAACTCTGGAGTTTAGGGTATTTATCTGCCCTTCCAAACAAATTTTCTTGTTCTTTCCCTCAACTTTATTGAAGTTATTGAAAAATATAATTCTATATCGAATCATTGTGTATACTTTAAATATGCACTGTACATTGTGGAATGATTATCAAGATCAAGATAATGAAGACATCCATCACTTCACAGAGTTAATTCTTTTTGTGTGTGTGGTGAGTACACTTAAGATCTACTCTCAGCAATTTTCAAGTATGCAATAACACTTTAACTCCTGACTATATACCACAGAACAAATCGTAATTTTTATAAAAATGTAAAGAGACCATTTGGAGGCACTGGCTCTGGCATAGGGAACAACATGTATATCTAATAACCAGGACATAGAGGCACAGACCAACTACTCATGTTCCCAAACCCTGAGAGAATAACATAAACTTAGATCAGGGCTGGGAGACATGGATGGCACATCCCTCTTTCTCCCCTTTGTGCTGGAATAAGTCCCTTACCAGTCAGGCTAATCAAAGCAGAACTGAGACGAGACCAAGCTTGTCCTCAATAGGTACTTCACTGTCTACATCAAGTAAGCAGGTGCCTGTACACACATGCACACATGCACGTGCACACATGTGCACACAACACATGCACACACATGCACGCACACACTTCCAGCATCAAGAACCAAGCTGCTCTTTCACAGTCATTCTTGGGTGAATCCAACAGTTAAAAAAGGATAAAATCCTCATCCTGTCATTCAAAATGTTAGCTACGTCTAACAACTATCATCAGTCTTTTATCAGGATGCCTTCTGTGTGTTCATCCAAGGTCTGAAGGAAAGTTTTGGACAGGATCTGATTCAGAGCAGAGCGTGCAATGCATCATGGAAGACATCCTTGCTAATCTATACACTGTAGGTAAAGTCATTCTAAAAAGCCCAGCTTACATCTCGACACTTCTGCTTAAAACAGTTCAATGGTTCTCCATCATCTCCAGCCCTGTTACTTAAAGCGTGGCCTGCAAACTACTGTTGGGCTGCAAACTGTTTATTTTTAGTCTGCAACAAGGTAAGTACAGAAATTAAGAATAAGTGTTATAGTTACTTGAGAGAGTGATTTTATGTCAGCTTAGCCTTTTAATGAAACATTTGGCTAGGATTTTGGATGTCTTTATTTCCTTTTCCTGATTGTTCATTTTAATGTGTTCTACAAATGGGCTGGCCTGTCATGGAATAAAAATTTTAAAAAGAAAAATGTGTCTTGTGAAAAGAGTGGAAGTGCTGATCAGCAGGATAAAGTCCCAGCTCTGTGTGATCCACAAGGTGACTTGTGTCCTGATCACTGCCCAACTCTTCAGCTTCCTCACGTGTCACTCCCCAGCCCCTTCACAGACTGTGGTCTAGTCATATGAAATCTTCACAGACTGTGGTCTAGTCATATGAAATCTTCACAGACTGTGGTCTAGTCATATGAAATCACATGCATTGTCCTTTTCTGCCCAGAATGTGTTTTATATTCTCAGCTGGCTGCTCAATTTCTACTTGTTGGTCCTACTCATCACTTGAACCCCACCTTTCTGTGACTCAGGACCCTTAGTAACAAGTGACACATCTCATATTTAAGCAGAAAGGAATTTATGGATAGAGGTGGAGCTGGCTTCAGACTCAGTAGGACCCAGGTATTTGAATTATTCTCTCTCTCCTCCCCTCACTCGCCCTCTTTCTCTTGGTCATTCCTGTCATTCTCTTGCTCTTGCTCCCTTTTACTGTAGATAGGCATGTTCCACGTAGCAGGAGAATTGCAGAACCCAACTTCCTCAACCCAACTTAACAAGGCGAGAGGAAAGAGAAATTATCTCCCTTGGCTTCAGAATAAAGTCATACCAAAAGGATTCTTGTTCTCAATTGAATCCAGTGCCTGTTTTGGGCCTTTGGGCCAATTACTGTGACCAGGGATAAGGGATATTCTCTGCAATCAACTTCCACCCTTCCACCTTAGAGATTATCCTAAAATTTAATCATGCCTATATCTCTTTAAGACCTCGCTTTCCCTTTCTGCAGGAAAAGAAATCCAGTGGTCCTTTCCTTCATGAGTAAGGTTTGGTGTTTCCCACCACTTTCACTGCTGGAACAAAAGACAAAACCATTATCTGCCTCTGTGAGTTTCACGTGCTGAAATACCTCCCTCCCTTCCAGCAGTTCAGGAGTGAATCCCTAAGTACCCAATCACTTAGGTTCAGTGATTGAGCATCACCCTATGAACCAAGAGATCACGATTACATTGCTGGTCAGGGCATATGCCTGGGTTGTGTGCTTGGTCCCCAGTGTGTCATGTCAGAGGCAAATGATCAATGATTCTCTATCATCATTGATTCTTCTATCTCTCTCTTCTTCTCCCTTCTTCTCTGAAATTAACAAAAATATATTTTTTAAAAAGAAACTGAGGTATTCCCTTTTTTAGTAAGTCTTCTCTGGTCATCTCTAAATAAAGATACTAACAGCTTGTTGAGACTTTTTTATGCTTTGTATACCTTTATTGGGTATCTGGTAACAGTCCTTTATAACAGTCCTTAATAATAATAATATGTTCTTTCCTAATACATTTCTACTAAACTCCTTTGAGTTTATCCACATTTTCTAATATTGTACTTGGCACCAAATAGATGCTCAATTTGATGTTGTTTTAAACAAATTATAGATCTGATACTCTTTGCATTACAGATGTACATTTATGTAAGTTTCTTTCATACTAAAGTTTGATCACCTTGAATGTGGGGAGTTCATCATTTCATCCTTAGAAACTAGCGTGATGCTTAAAACACAGTGACAAGTAAATGAGTTTTGAGGATGAATAGTTTTCTTAATTTATTAAGAAAAAAATAGATAGATATGGAGCATCCTTGATGACTCTACCAAGACCTTCTTTGCTACAGAGAATTGATTGGTACTGTGGGGTTACGTGGGCCATGGTCATGAGCCTTCCTTCTTTACAATAAATCACATGACTGGTTGGGTACAAAACACATGCGCAGAGGCTGTTGAACTAAAGAGATAAAATTGATTGTTGGGCACTGGGCCCTAGCTGAGACCCGTGGCTACCTCCTAGTTCCACTCAGGATTTGTTAAACAACCCCTCAGGTCAACTCATTTCCATTTTAATACCTGGGGTTCAGAAGGCAGGGACCTTCTACTCTGTATTCCTGATAACTGCAAAGAAATCTCCATCTCTAAAAGCACCTTCCCTACAGATTCTCATGAGGCATAAATACCAGAAAATGGTCTGGTTCAACAGAGCCAAGAACAGGCTGTATATCTTGTAAATGGGGTTGGGGTAGGTGTTAAGGAAAGGAGAGGGGGTGGCTGAGACTCCCCATTGTACATAATAACACAATCAGATCATGATAACCATTGCCATGGTGACAAGCCACTTCTGTCTCTCTAGCATGCACATAACATCATTAGTCACTATCTCCACAATGTCAGGCTGACATAACCTGAGGAGTCATTAACATCTCAAAACTGTAGGCGCAGTTATTTATTTATTAGCTATTTATTTAGCTATTTATTTCTGCTGAGCAAGAGCTAGAAAAATTTCCCAGGTCCTTGTTAGCATAGATTCTGTGCCACACTGGGCTCTGGAAAGCAGAGGTATTTGGCTTACAGCCTTGATGTGTCTTGTTTGAAAAGATGCCATAGTTTGATTAGAAGTAATCACTTTGGAAGGGGCTCTGTTACTTGTAACAGGATGACATTTTGCTATTACTGAGCAGTCTACCATTTGTAAAAACACTTGATAATTATTTTGTTGGTCTTCTGACACAACCTTCCTGTGGGGAAGGTTTGCTGTTAGGTTCACTCTTTGATCAGTGCATTCATGGGTACAGGCTGTTTCAAAATCTGTTCATTGTGCTAGAATGATTTTGATCTCTAAAATCACCTAAGCAGAAACGTTATGGAAAACCTGGAAATACTAGTTTTACTATTATTACTCAACTAGCTATTATTATGATAATTATGAGATATCACTATAGCAATAGGATCAAATTGCTACATTGCCGAACACTTAGTAGACATTAAAACATATTTGTTGAATAAATAAATGAATTAACAACTGCAGACCTGTAGGTATAGGATTATAACTTTAGTGGCTGGAGTGTAATCCTGAGAAACATAGGAAGTGAAAATAAACATTGCATCTGATCTTAAATATTTCCTGTTTTCCAAATATGTCAGGTGGTTCAACCTCCAGTGTCTTGCACCATGTTCCTTCTGCCTTGAAGCTCCTTCCCCAGGGTTTGTCCATAAGAGTTTGTTCATAAGATAAACTCTTACACAGTCTATCCTGATCTCATCTCCCACGGAGCCCCAGTCCTCCCCATGGTCCCCCACTAAAGGCACGGTTAGCTATTCTCCGCTACACGCTGGCCTGGAGCGTGTCAATTCCTGCCCGTCTGATTCCAGTAACCACATGCACTATAATGACTTCTGTATTTAAACTTCATCCGGCTCCCTGGAGGACAGCTGTGTCTTCCTCAGCTTTGTATTCCCTTTGCCTGCATAGAATACAGGCTCAATACATGTTTTTAAAAAACGATTCCAGTATACACGAGAACAAGATTCAGACGCAGCCAGAACTTACACACTTGAAGAAGGGTGCACTGGTTCATCTAAATTATTCACAGTCCCCGAGCATGTAAGTGGTAGCGTCTGAAGACCCTCCAAGATTTGAACCCGGCTCTCCCTGAAGCCAATGCCCATATTCTTTCAGCCATGTCCTGGGGTGCATCAGGGGCGAAGGGAGGGTATTGTAGCTGGGAGGGAAGGTCCCTGAAAGAGGTCCCTGAATTTGACATCTGCAAATGCCTGGGAAGAAATTGCTCCAGAGAATTAGTAATAGAAGCAGGGAGGAACAAAAAACGCGATTCCATTCCTTTAGATTCCACTGACCCCTGACACGACGGGAGTGGGCTCCTGTGAGACTCTATCGAGTCATTTGCCGCTGGGGCAGGAAGGCAGAGACACACTTGCCATTTTGCAACCACGCTGCAGACCCCAAGAGAGAAATGCAATGTTTGCTTCCCACCGCCTCGGAGCCCATAGCAGGTGCTGGATACTTAATGAGCAAGAAGAACGTGAAACCAAAGCAATCAGGTCGCTGCTGCAGCAGCGTTCCCAGCTCTCCGCGAGTTATTTCTGCCTCAGCCTTCTCGAGGGAGGGTCGGAGGTGCAGGTCACAACTTCCCTGAAGGCAGGATTCTTAGTCTGAGTCTTATCCCCGCCACCCTGTGTGGTGAAGGGCAATGTTCCAAAAGGTGGGTCCCTTAACGCTGCAAATCTCCCGGCAGGGGCGCTTCAGCACCTCGCTGAGCCGCACCTACCTGACATCCCACACCCTGCACTGCACGCTGCCCTTGGGTCTCGGACTGAAAACAACTCCCAGCTCTTTCCTAAGGGCTCCTTGGAGCGCGCCGCCAAGGCCTTGGGAGGCACTTTTTTCAAAGAAGCAAATAAATTTTGTTTCCAGATTTAGCATGAGGCAAGGCCAAGTTTCATTTTCTTCCCCTACCTGTTCTCTGACTCGGGCTGAGAGGTAACTAAGGATACAGAGGGCCGCACGGAGGAGCTGTCACCGACATCGCATCTTCGCGCGGAAATCTGATCAGGGTTGTCGTCCAGAAATGCAAATCCATGTACATGCAATTGGCAAAAATGTGCTTTTTTTTCATCTTTGG
Organism: Myotis daubentonii; assembly: GCF_963259705.1. Classification (NCBI taxonomy): domain Eukaryota; kingdom Metazoa; phylum Chordata; class Mammalia; order Chiroptera; family Vespertilionidae; genus Myotis; species Myotis daubentonii. The sequence continues at coordinate 31,326,512 of NC_081856.1, read as the reverse complement.
CGACAGAGATGGATTTTCTGAGCCTTTCACGTTGTCCCCAAATGCCTTTGATGTTAAATCCCCGAGGTGTTGCCATAAAGAAGTTCTGGGTGCCAAGATCAAACTTTCTTGAAGATGATCTGAGCATCTGGTCTCCTACCAGCCCCAGAGTCTGTCTTAGCACAGGAGCCGGTTCAGCGGCCATCCCAGGTGCCGCTGGTGGATTCTGTGACTAGCTCTCGCCCTTGTGTACATCTAGAATACAAAGGGGTTTATCTGGTGGAATTCAGTGGAGCCTGCGTGGAACCTAGTTTCCATAGTGTGAATATAAGGGATATATCATCAGCGGCCTCTTTCCTACCTGTGGGCCTCTGAAGATGTTTCCTAGCCTGATAGTCAAGGGCATCCTCCCCTGGTAGGATCTCATTCTACATTTTCCCTGATGTCACATTACACTTCAAATTGCATAATTTTTCAGTAACTATTTCTCTGCATGTGTATTATGTTCCCAACAGTCTGCTCAGCACTTTACAAATATTTCAGTATTTGTCACTTTGCAAATATTATGTTACCAGTCTTTACAAATATTACAAATATTTCATGTTCTTCACTCATTTCAAAAATATTTCTTAAGCACCTGCTGTGTGCCAGACATTGCTTTAGGCCTAGGTGTTAATGCTTCATAGAGCTTATGTGCTGGTGCAGAGACAAAGATGATATCAATGTGTAACTCATTAATTAATCCCAGAATATAAGTGGTAATGAGGAAACAGACTCACGTAAGGAGGAAGGGATATAGGGAATATAGAGGGTACAGAGAGGGGCAGTTAGTTAGGATGTTCAGGGAAACCCTCTTTGAATAGCCATCTGAATTATCAAAGATGTACATTGTGAAAAAATTCAGGGAGAATCTTCTGAACAGAGAGGCCAAAGAGGCCAACAGATTCCATCTAGTGTATTCAAGAAATGGCTGGAAATACTAGTAAGTGAGGGGGAAATGATTAGGAGATGAGGTCAAACAGAAAGTCAGAAACCTGACAGTACAGGGCCTTGGAGAACATGGTAATGAGTTTGCATTTTATTCTAAAGATAATGGGGAGCCTACTGTATATTTTACATACCAATACTGGCTGTTGCTGGGCACAAGTGGAAAGAGAGAGATAGCCCAGTGGGCGTAGCTCAGGAGGTCACAGTTTGATTCCTGGTCAGAGCACATGCCCAGGTTGTGGGCTCGATCCCAGTGTGGGGCGTGCTGGAGGCAGCAGATCAATGATTCTCTTTCATCATTGATATTTCTGTCTCTCCCTCTCCCTTCATCTCTGAAATCAATAAAAAACATATTGTTTAAAAAAGAGAGAGAGACAGGAGGCTCTAACTGATGTTCAGATTGGGGATGACTGTGTTTATTTTCACATGGGGTTAGCTAGATGGAATTGGGGTACAGGTGAAGGCATAGCTAGTAGGAAATGTTCATTTGACCATACAATAATTCTTTGAAATAAAGAAACTAAGATGGTTAGGTAGAGCTGTAGTACATTTGAGGACAGGTATAATAGGAGTTAACTTTATAATAATCCAGAGATGTGAAAAACTGAGCTAACAGGGAAGCCAGACTTTATTGGAAAATCAAGCAGGGATTTGAGGCAATTAGACAGAAAATTTGGCCCACAACCATTTTTCTTCAATTGCTACCTGGAGAGATTGCCAAGGGAAGTTTTTCATTTCGGCTGACTCACTCATCATCCCTTCACTCTAAGTGTTTCTACACTGAGAAAGACCCAGAAACTCCAGTTTATCCCTTACTTATTTAAAGTGTTTATGTTACCATTCGATGCTTGCTTCTCTCTTTTCACTGTTAATGAGTCACCAGAAAAAACAAGCCTGCTTTTACAAATCTTCATAGTTGTGTTTGTCGCTCTGTGTTGACAAGAAAGAGGACGCTGTTGGCAAAATCTGCCACAGCTGGCTGTTTGCTTTCTTGGCAGACCCAAAGGTGAACATAAATAATTTAAAATAGCTTTTATGATCTGCCTGTCCCAGGGTGACAAAAGTAAATGACTAAAGCTAAGATTGAAGAGGGAGAAATATTTTTTAAAATGGAAGGAAAACATAAAATTTCATTTGCCTTCAGAAATATTTATCGAGCAGTCACAGTGTGCAGGGAAACAAACAAGGACGAAAAGCCCACGTTTCCTGAGTGCTGAGTGCCTATGTGCACTTCAATCCTGAAAAGACACAATGCAAAGGGAACGACTCTTTTTATTTCACGGATGAGGAGAGGAAAGGTTTGGAGAGGTGAGGGCATTGCTCGTACTCCCGTATCTAGCAAATGGCAGGGTGGGCCCCCACCTGCACTGCCTGCACTGCCGGAGTCTAAAGGCCATGTTCTCGATGATCATGTGACAGCTTCACAATTAAGGGGCTCGTTAGGCATTCACTACCTAGTGCTGTGGGGAGAGGAAAGGCTAACAGCCAGAGTGATTTAGGTTCATTGAGAGAGGTTACATGGAAGAGCTGTTATTTATGCTGGGATTGGATTTATGCTGTTATTTATGACTTAAACAGGAAGAGGGTAAGTCTTCTCAGGCCAAAATGATGGAAAAAAGTAAAGAATCCAGGCTGCTATCTAATGAGTTTTCTCTGGGTTGCCAAGCAACATTTTTTACACATTTATTCCTTTTGTGGATAATATTTATATATAATATGATGCACATATGTTGCAAATAAAACTAATATACATTACATATTATAATATGTAAGGCACAGTATATTATGTAGTATTTAATATGTGCTATATATAATTTGATATAAATATACAACTTTACATATACCTTGATAACTTTATATTTATAACATGTATTTATATTTGTATGCTATATAAATATTATTACATTCCAATATGTGTATACATATACTATTGCATATACTTCTTCACGGATTTGACTGACTGACTTAGTTTTAACCTATATAACAAAGAAAGACTCAGACTAGAAGTCTGAAGATGTAAGTTTCCATATTTTTGTCAAGTCCCTTCATTTTTCTCTTTTTTAAAAAATCTATTTTTATTGATTTCAGAGAGGAAGAGATAGGGCGAGAGAGAGAGAGAAACATCAATGATGAGAGAGAATCATTAATCAGTTGCCTCCTGTATGCCTCCCACTGGGGATTGAGCCCACAACCTGGGCATGTGCCCCTGACAGGGAATAGAACCACGACCTCCTGATTCATAAGTCGCTGCTCAACCACTGAGCCACATTGGTCCGACGATGAGAGGGTTGGGCTAAATTATCCCTATCAGCTCTACAATTCTTTGTTTTGGACATGAAAACCCAGCCAAATGCTGTACCAGTTGGGGATGTGTCCGCTACGTTGGCGCCGGGTGTGTGCATGCCCCTATTGTGCGTACTTGCTTATGTGCCTGTCAGCGCTTCTAGACTGAGCTCCCTGAGGTCAGGCATGATGTCTCATCCACCTTTATCTCCAGCCTCTAGCCCAGAGCGAATCCTCAATAACTAAACTTTGCCTCTTTTGCACAACATTCTTTTAGATGATTCTATATCATTTTTATTATAAAATACCACTCCAAACACACTTCCTCCCTCATTATTTCAAAGCAGTTCATTTCCAACTTAATAAAAATAAACAGTTCTTGGCAGTTGGGGTTTAGGTTGGAATCCCTTGTCAGAATGTTGCTAAAAGGCTTCATAATTACTACATGTTTATCCTTTCAACAAGAACTCTCAAAACAATTTACTAAGAAAGCTATTACTTCATAATTCAGACTGAGGTACAAAGAGATCAGGAACTTATTAAAGGTTAATAAATTATTCACTGATTGGGACTTGAGTTTCTGAGCCCCAGTATCACAACTTTCTGTATAAACCAAAAAGAGCAGGCAAAGGAAACAGTATTCAGAGGTTGTGTGTACCCAGTGTACTTAGCATAATCAGTTTACCTGTGTCAATTTCATTACCTTTTATAAATAGGGATGCTGCCTCCTGGGAAAAGAAAAGCTTCCCTACTCTTTCCCCATCTTCAAGCAGGGTAATTCACCATTCAAATCTATTCTGAAAGGGCACAGAGATGATTTCAGCCAGCTCTGAGAAAGGAGGGAGCTCTCTGCAGAAAGCCCCTCTGGGGTTTGGCTGGGGATGCAAGTGTCCTAGGTTAGGTGTTTTATGTCCCTCAACCACTCATTCCTACTGCTTTCTTCATCAGAACCCTGTTTGAAAATCCTTTTACCTTCCTTTGACCCTGGTAGGCTGCTACCCAAAGGAATACACTCTTAATCCTTCTCAGCCTGTCTGGAGAGATTTAACTCTCAGTCAAAGGAGTTTCAAAGAAAAGGTTTTCGGCAGTCCTGGGAGGAAAAATGCATTGTTGCCTATAGAGAAATAGGCCACATTGACTTTTGTTTGTGAGTTCGAGATGCTGTCAGAAACTAAAAAACATATATATATATATATATATATATATATATATATATATACACATATATATTTTATCATCACATCAATATTTCAGGGAGAAGAGAAGTCATAAATTTGTATATTTGAATAGGCTACCTGCATATTCCAGAAGAGCTTGAATTAGGGAATATTCAACACCAAAGAAATGCTCTTTTGTTAATTTCCAGCACAAAATTGATTCAGATTAAGAAAATTGTGCCTAATGGCAGTCCTAAGGGAATGTGCTCTCCTGAGTAAAAAAGAAAGAATTGTTAAAATAAGATTAACTTCATGGTAATAGAGAACAAATTTTCTTGAGGGCACTTTAAAATTTGACACACTCTTTTTTTTGCTATCATTTAAAATGTTCCTTTTGTAAATTTATTTACACTTTAAACTGCACAAAATTTGTATCTCAGAAACAGCACCAAAAGAAGCAAATTGTGCCCTGGAAATAATACACACTTCGGAATCACACCTGGTTCCATTTCCAACTTTGCCACTTGCTGGTTGGATGGGTTTGGGGATATTTCTTAACCTCTCTGAAACCTCAGATTCTTTTGTAAGAGTGATGACAAAATACCTCCCTCGTGAGATTGTTGCATGAATACGATTCACAGTGCCTAGCAGCTGGTAGAAATTTTTAATGATGCTTTCTGTTATTAAACCTAATCTTATCCCAATTTCTCTAAATGCCAGAATAGAGATTGAATTAAGAAGGTATTTACTCCTTTATTATTTATCTTTGCTATGCTGACCTCTTTTCCCATGGTTTAGGCATTTCATATCTTTCCCAATTATATTTCTTTAGTAAATAGTTTTTAAATGTCACTTGTGGCAAATTGGAAAATGATCATTAATTTTCTGTTTTTCTTTGGTAAAAGAAAATGACAATTACTGAAAAAGTAGTCACCTTTCTCTAACTCCAATCCTATTGTTAGCTTATAGATATTCAAACCCTCAGTTAAGTCAAATGGTAGAGACATGTATGAATTTGATGATTAACGTGATGGAACACAATGTATTAACCTTTTCTCATCTCAATCAATACCCTCTTTAGTTATCACTTATTTTAGTGATTTGGAACAAAACACCTGAATTCTCTAAGAACCTAGTTCCCCAACAACAAATAAGAAAGTATTATTATGTAGACTGGAACCTGAAATAGATGCAGGGATCAGACAAAGAGGCAAGAGGGCCAGCTGGGTAGAATATTAATTGTTGGCAACTAATTCAAATTTTAAAAAAGTGTGGCCCAAACAGTGACCTCCACTTTCAATGATCTTGTCAGTTTCCTCTTGTTAGGATTCATGTGAAACAGGCCTTGTCTGTAATCAATAAATTTAATTCCTTTCCTTTCCCAGATCTCAGTGTGTCTATTACTACAGGGGTCTTGGGAGAATAAAAAAAAATTCTTAGGATTCCTGATCAGTGGAAATCATCAAAGATATAAAAGGATATAGTATATCTATACTAGCACATCAGAGGGAGGGTGACGAAAGATGTCTTTAAAAGGTCATTTTAAGATCATTTTTCATTGATTTCAAGGAGGAAAGAACAATTCCTTGGTTTGGTGCTTCCTCCCTCAACTTAGGAACTTCAGCATTACATAGCCCAATAACCACCTTGTCTTGATCATCCTTCCTTTCCCCAAATGAAGGAATATCTATATGCCTCTTTACATGCGAAAATGTACATGTATTAGAATATATTACTGACTGCCCTATTTCCTGCACTAGAGAAAGGCAAAACCTATATTCTTTTATTGGTATTATCACTCCCAGTGACATTATATATTTTTATTAAATACTAGTAGCCCTGTGCACGAATCCATGTGCCAGTAGGTTGCTGCCACCCTCCTGTAGCTCTCTGCCTGCTGCCCCGCCCACCTGTAGCTCCCCCTGCGACCCCCTCATAGCTTGTTGCCCTGCCCTCTCCTGTAGCTCTCTGCCTCCCGCTTGCTTGCTGCCCTGCCCCGTCCTGTAGCTCTCTGCAGCCTGCTTATACCTCACTGGCCCACCCTTCTGCTGATCCATGATCTGGTTATGACACACTTGGTCGTTATGCCTGGCTAATTAGCATATTCCTCTCTTATTATATAGGAGGATAGCTACTATGCACTATCATATTAGTTTCAGGTGTAATAGATAGCCAGCATTAATATACCTACTGAGATGGTCAACAGGCTAAGTCTAGTAAGCATCTGTCATTGTACAGGCTTATTATGATATTACTAGAGGCCCAGTACATGGATTCATGCACCAGTGGGGTCCCTCAGCCTGGCCTGTGGGGATCGGGCCAAAACCAGCTCTCTGAAATCCCCTGAGGGGTCCTGGATTGCAAAAGGGTGCAGGCCAGGCTGAGAGATCCCACTGGTGCATGATTGGGGTCAGGGTGGGACCACGGGAGGGATCCAGGGCATGTCCGACCCTTCTCACCCAGTCCCGATTGGTTGGACCCCAGCAGCAAGCTAACCTACTGGTGGGAGCATCTGCCCCCCTGATGGTCAGTGTGTGTCATAGCAACCCATCAAACAAATGGTTGGACACTTAGCATATTAGGCTTTTATTAAATAGAATTGACTATATTCTCTATGCTGTACATTACATCCCCATAACTTGTTTATTTGATAACTGGAAATGTGTACTTCTAATTCCCCTTCACCTATTTCACCCATTCCCCCTCACCCCTACCCCTCTGGCACCATCAGTGTTCCTCTATGTCTATGAGCCTTTATCTGTTTTGTACTATTTGTTCAGTTGTTTTGTTTTTCAATTCCATGTATAAATGAAATCATGGTATTTGTACTTCTCTGAGTGATATTGTATTTTTTCTTTAACCAAATACTTGATATTTGGTGATTAGCTTAAAATTGTGAACCTTTAGTTTGCATTTCTTCAATATACTAGTATATACATACAGACTCATATTCAGTGACATAAGAGCTTACAGGAAGCTAAATACATTGCCCCATTCTAACTCCATAACTCAAAGCAAATAGCCAACCTGGAACACCATCTTAACTGAGCAGCATTGTAATAGGCCACCTGAAGGCAGTCTGTTTAGCAAGACAAGGCATGAGAATGCACTGTTGAAGGATGATTATGGGTGGTGAATTAAGGGAGTGTCTAAAGGACTAATAAAGCTACAATTCAGCAACAATCACTTTATTATTAGATGTTAAAAAGAACATGAAGGAAGATTTATGTCTTCTTTTAACTTCAGCCTGAGATAGCTTCAAATTCAATTGCTGGGCTGTTTTAGAATAAAGCAGAAGTTCAGGAGGAAAATGTCTTTCAATAAACTTATGATGATTCAGAATAAGTTTAATCATCTGCTGCTCTCCCCAGGAAGATTACCGACGTGACTTAAGAAGCAGAATGTACACTGATTTTATACTCAGAGGGGAGGAGAGATGCTAAAAGCTCATTATGAGCAAATACATTTGCATGCAAGCCTACTTCACATTCTGAGAGTGAGCAGAAATTCACAACCTGGAATTGGAAACAGAGCATTTGGAATGTGGAACGTGGTGTGGCTTCTAATGTGATAAACAGAATTCTTAGAGCCTCAAGGCTGTTAGCATAAATGAGCTATTCTCTAGCTGCAAACTTAATACCCATCTTAAAGAAATGTAAAATCTGCATGTGTATATGAGTAAGTCGTTTTTAAGTAAAAAACAGTGGATCCTCTGTCTGGAGATTTCTTCGGTGAGATGTCTTTATTTCCTGAGTATAGTTTATCATCTCTTTCTTTGCTTTTCACACCCTAACTCCCACACAAGTGAACATATCCCCAAATCCCTGTATTCTAAATTTGCTTTGTTCCCTCTTTGAGCCATTGATAACACTCTAGAATGTTCTTCCCATCCATCTTTGTATTCATAAGTCCTAATTATCCCTGAAGTCCCAATTCAAATATTCTCTCCTTCAGAAAACTTTTCCTTATCTTCCCAAATAAAAAGGAGCACACCCTTCTTTGAAGTCCTGTAGCTTTAAAATGTACATAACGATAACACCCTCTATGTTACACGCTGACCACGCCTGCCTCATTGGCTCCTCTCATTCAATTTTGTCTCTCACAGGCCCTAAAACAGTCTTTTTTCCTCAAGAGATTCTCCTTAAAATCTCTCAGAGGAAACTAACATTTCACTCACTGATATTCCTAGGTACACATGAGAGTGTTACATGATGGTCAGTTTTAATTCATTTATTCCACAAATGTTTATTGGGTGCCTACTGGGTTGCCAAACACTGTTCTAGATACAGGGAATATACAGATAAACAAGATGACTTATCTTCTAGTTTATCTATACTAATAAAAGCCTAGGTGGCCCTCGCACTCTCACACAATGCCCTCATGTCATCACAAGATGGCCACCCCCACATTGTCACAAGAGGGCCACCACAAGATGGCCAGCAGTTGTGGGTGATCAGGCTGGCAGGGGAGGGCAGCTGGGAATGAACAGGCCAGCAGGGGAGGGCAGTTGGGGAAGATCAGGCCAGCAGGAGAGGGCAGTTGGGGGTGATCAGGCTGGCAGGCAGAAGCAGTTAGGGGCAATCAGGTAGGCAGGCGAATGGTTAGGAGCAAGCAGTCCCGGATTGTGAGAGGGTTCCCAGATTGGAGAGGTTGCAGGCTGGACTGAGGAACACCCCTCCAGTGCATGAATTTTGTGCACCAGGCCTCTAGTAAATCAGTAAACAACAAAAATAATAATTATAAATAGTATATCACAAATTAAGTTAAGATGATGTGTTAGTGAATGGTTGGATGGGGAGGGACTACTTAAGATGAAAACCAAATGACAAATAGGAAGCAACTAGCTCTGCTCAGGGGAAAAAAATATAACATTCCAAGAAGAAAGATAAGATAGAGCAAAGTCATAAGGCAATAAAGTTTGACATAGTGACAGTCAGGATTTGGATAGGAAAGTAAAATCCGTTCCAAATATTTCAAGCAGAAAAAGAGTTAACACAGGGGATAAGAGGCTTTGGAAATCTTTGAAAGGTTTTGGGAACAAAGGAGTCCGAGATAGCCTTATGTAGCATTTAGAAAATCTGTGCAGAGAGGAATCAAAGGAAACTGCCAACAAAATGTGTAATTGTCAGGAGGACATCCAAAAGCAAATATAAATGGTATTGCAACTGGCTTGTATGTTGATGGAAATGATTCAGGAGGCAGGGATACATTGAGGATGCAGAGAAAGTGTCAAATTTCAGACCCATCATCCTTGCAAAGTCTGTAGGAAATGGGACCCAGCGCACAGTTGGACTTTGACAGGAGTGAAGACATTTCATCCTGAGTTAAGAAGAGAGAAGGCAGCCCTGGCTGGTGTGGCTCAGTGGATAGAGCATCGGCCTGTGGACTGAAGGGTTCCGGGTTCGATTCCGGTCAGAGACACATGCCTGGGTTGCAGGCTCAATCCCCAGTGGGGGGAGTCCAGGAGGCAGCCAATCAATGTTTCTCTCCCAACATTGATGTTTCTCTCTCTCCCTCCCTCTCTGAAATCAATAAAAATATATTTAAAACAAGAGAGAGAGAGAGCAGGCAGAAGTTGTAGGAATAGATGCAGGTACATTGTAGGTTTTGGAGTAGGGAAAAGAAAGTGGTCTTCCCTGACAGATTTTATTTATTTTCAACAATGTATGAGGTCACTAGCTGAGAGTGTAATGTTGGAAAGAAGAGGTGCAAAGATTGGGGTGGGAAGAGAAGCTATGGAATAGTCATCCTGGAGAGTGGAAAAGCTGGGGAAGCAATGGAACATTGAACAGTAATACTGAGTACCCACGTGTGATTTCAAATCACGATTTTTACGATGAAAGCAGTCATCAGCCAGTTTGTGTTTTGTGTGTTTTTTTCCTCCACAAATGTTAAACTCCTGGAGTGCAGGCAAAAATAGGTAGCTAGTTTGATTTGATTGGGCTTGAGACTTTTCTAAGTGAGTACAATGTGGGAAGAGAGGAATGAAGTATGGCGGAAATTAAAATGCTGGCAAGGGTGTGATGGTAATGATAAAAAATGGAAGCTAGAAAGGGGAGATGGAAACTTGAGAGGGTTGATGGATTGATAGGAATGAGTGGCAGCGTCCATGAGTTGCATACTTCAGCCAGATCTGGAATTGGTAGAGTATTGGTATAAGTGTATTGGAAGTGCAGGAGGTAGTGGTCAGAAAGTGGGTCAGAGGTGGGAAGTAGTTGGTAAGGATGAGGTCAAAGGTTATGGCCCTGAGACAGCTCAGCTTGCTCAGAGTCTTTGTGAAGCTATTGGGGTAAAAGACCCAACCCCCGTCTTATTTGTGACTCAACCTTTCCATGTGCCTTCCTTTTCCAGTGTTTCTTATTTATCTATTTAAAAGAATTACAAATTTAAGAGTGAATTAGAAACTAACAAAAATACAAAAGCCAGCATGAGGTAAAGTAGACCAGATAATAGAAAATGAATTCTGTTATCTTTTAAAATGTTTTTAAAGACCAACTGAGACTCTGTACTTGAACCTAAGACCTGAAATAAATTAACAATGCCCAGTTCCTGGGGGAAAAAAACAACCTATAAGAAATTGGATCATGATTGAGGTTCACAGAATCAATGAGCAAAGGACCATTTCCTCTGCACCTTAGGCAAGAGTTTGAATTACAATGAAGGTGATTATTAAAAAGATGGTGAGGATGGCATCACTACGATAACACTAATTGAGCATTCAGCATGTGCCAAGCATTTCACACAGCATTATTTTCCCATTTAATTCTCAATAATCTATTTTACAGATGAAGAAAGGGAAACTCAGAGAAGCTATGTAACATGCCCAGGAAAACAAAGCTAATGAGTTTAAAACTGAGAATTTGACTCTTAATGTCTTCGGTGCACTGCCTCTCACTCTAATGTGTCCCTATGTAAAAGACGCACAGAGCTTACTGAAGTATGCAATTTATGTGAGCAGAGTGAAGGCTGGCGACTCAGGGATTATGATGGAAAAAGCAAAGCCATAGGATTCACACACACCAGGGTGGGACATACAGACTGCCACCATGTAATCTTGGGCAAATGACTTAATCTCTTTGGGTCTTGGTTTTTTTACATGTAAAGATGGACAGAATATCTGCAATTTAGTAGCATTAATGGACAGATTAAATGAGATGGCATCTGTGTAGCTCATAGTAGAGTTCCTCCTTTGTCTAAGGCTGAAGCCAAGGGAATGGATATTACTCATCTTTGTTACCTAAATTACCTAGTAAGTACCATGTAGATAATTAATGTTTACTAAGTGTGAGATAATGAAGGATTGATGGATAATTGATGATCAGTGTGAGGTTATCGTAGATAAATAAAGGAGAGGCTGGAAGTACATCGAGGTATCCTGCTCACTTTCGGCTCCCAGCCCCACATTCCTCAGTCCCTTTGCAGTGGGGCTGTGTCTCACAACTTGTTTTGGGCAACGAGCTATGAACACACGGGATGTGTGTGACTTCTAGCCCAATGCACTTAGCAGCCAGAGCCGGACAGCGGGAGAGCGACTTTCCAGCTCCCTCTGGCACTGCTGCTGCAATCAGAGAGGATAGAGGGCCTGCGACAAAAGAGCCACAGGACAGGCGCAGCCATGATGACTGAGTCACTGCAGAAAGAAACCTCCTTTGAGTGACGGGACTCCCACCAGACTGAATAAGCTATGACTTAATTGAGTTAACTTGCTCCTGCAGCATAACCAAGTTTATTCTGTTTCATAGGGGGCCAGAAAGTAATCTTTCTGGCAGGACGAATTGCTGAATTTATAACCAGGATCAACATAATTAAAAATAATGTAAAAGAGAAGATAAAAATAGCTTCAACCAAGAAAATGCTTTGGATAAACGTTCGTAATTTCAACAGCATCACAGAAGTCATTGATGCTATATAAGAACACATCTTACAAATGCACCGTCTAATTTAAGCTGCAACAAAGATGTGGTGATGGAAGATGATTTGACTTTGGGTAGTGGGCACACAATGCTACATACAGATCATGTATCATAGACATGTACACTTGACACCTAGCTGATCTTATTAACCAATGCCACGCCAATAAATTTCATTAAAAAATAAAATTTAAAATTAATCACTTAAGCTATGAGATCCATATTTCAGGGTATTAGAAAAAATTATCAGAGTTCATTTTCTCACAGACTTCAGAACTGGAGGTATGAAGATATCAGAAAAGTCATCTAATTGTAGTAGGATCTCTTGATCTTATTAATGAAAAATTACGAGGGTCACATAGTTAACTGAGTTTCCCAGGGTCTCTCAGTGACTCTAGGGCAGAACTGGTCATAAACGACCCATCTGCTATGCCTCATCCTGATGTCCTAACCCTGCACTCAGAAAGCATTTTCCATTATTACGATTGCCTAACGATCCCCATGCGCTCTGAAAGAGTTAATCATCTTCCACAGAGTTATTTTTTTTAAGTTGTGAAGAAAGCCAAACTGAATAATAATAATTTAAAAAACCGCATCAGAGTATTTGATCCTTTTTGAGGGTGCTCATCCAGAAAATGTTCGAAGATGGAAGTTATTTAGAGAGAATCTCAGTAAAATACTTAAAATACTTACAGGGGAGAAAAATGAGTTCTAGCTACCTGACTGAAAATTTACATAAGTCTTCATGGAGGATGGATGCCAGGGAAGTCAGCACTTCTCCCAGGAGGATAATGGGATCACCCTTAATTCTCTTCATTTTTTAATTTGGAAGTGCTACCACTAGGTGCATCTGAATGAGTCAGCAGAAAGTGAATCTTGTTAAAGAGCTGATCTGTGAAATGCACAGTGTTTATCACATGGTGATTGCTTAGCTGTTTGGAGCAGTTTTTTAAAGTTTTCTGCAGTGCCTCACTTTTCTCTTCCCTGGTTTTTCCTGCTTCCTAAAGAAAACAGTTCTGAGGCCTCTACCTAAAGTGCCAAGAAATTCATATCTTCCTTCAAAATACTCAAGAGATTTTGTTATTCGGAATAATATGAGCACGTGCCAATCCCACATTTGTTTTTCTCACCCTTCACCAGATTCTCAGGGGTTTCTAATTAATTTAGGTTTGGGGGATAGCAAATGTCTTGTGTGCAGAAATAAAAACAAAGCAAAAAATAAAAATAAAATAAAAAGCAGCGTGTGGTTACAAATGTTCTCTCGAGGAAGGCACACCGTGGAGAGGAAGCAGGTCATTACTGACAGAAAGCAGTGGGTTCCAGGGGACTCTGGAGTAACCATTCTATTTTAAGTTTTGTATTTTGTTTCAGCTTTCGGATTTGGTCTATCATGACTTTTATCAATGCAGAAATAGCAATTAAGTTAGGGGGAAAGAGAAAAAAATAATCATTATTTCTGGAATTCCAAATCACTACAATCTTAAATCTCTGAGATGTTGACTGAGGCCTTCCCTGTCTCTGAGTCTAATATGGATGTGTATTCATGCCCTTGTGGCAATTCTACTTCCTAGCAAATTTTTGACTATTTACAATGAAATAGTTGGAAGTATCTCAAGGTTTTAATTTGCATTGCTTTTTAAACTATGTTTTTATTGATTTCAGAGAGAGGGAAGGGGAGGCAGAGAGAGAGATAGAATCATCAATGATGAGAGCGAATCATTGAGCAGCTGCCTACTGCACATCCGCCACTGAGAATCAAGCCCCAAACCCATGCATGTGTCCTGAATGGGAATTGAACTGTGACCTCCTGATTCATGTGTCAATGCTCAACCACTCAGCAACACTGAGCAGGCTGCATTGCTTTAATTATTAGTGATATTAAGCATCTTTTTATATGGCTTACCGGTCATTGTGTTTTGTCTTCTGTGATTTGCCTTTTCCTAATTTATTTCTTACCTCTTTTGCTTATAATTTTTTTCTCATTGATTCATAGGATTCTTATAAACATAATTAACCTCTTGTATGTTAAATATATGGCAAATAAATTTCCTCAGGCAGGCATTTACATATTACTTGTACATATGCCTTGAAGACTATACAAAGGTTTTTATTTGTCACATAGCCAAATATACCTGTTTTTTCTTTTGTGGATTCTAGGTTTGGTTCATGCTTAGAAAGTCCTTCCCCATTTCAAGATATAAAACTATTCTACTATATTTTCTTCTGGTGTTTTCCCAGTTCTCTCTGATGCCAACCCTATGCATCTATCCAGATACCCAGATCACAGGTCATAAATCATATTGGTGAAGAGCACAAACTCCAAAGCCTGTTGCTTTGGTTCACATTCTGGCTTCAGTTATTACTAACTGTATAACCTTGAGCATCTGGGAAAAGTAGTAATACTAGTTCCCACATCACCAAGTTGTTGTTAGTGTTAATAAATTCATTCACATAAAATACTTAGAATTGTGTTCCATAAATATTAGCTATGTGACAGCACTGAATGTCATTTATCTCTATGAGTCTAGCCTGAGCACAGTTCTGGGCATATAGCTCACACCCAGCAAATAGAAAGTTAATCAATTCATTCAAAATATGTTTTCCCCATTCTGCTTTTTCATAAATTATTTATTACTGAATCTGTCTGGCCACAGTCCTCATAATCATTTCAGCAACTCTTAGCATAAACAGTTGTTTGGACTTTCAGTCGATCTTGAGGCTCTTAAATACAACGTGTGAAATAGCTTTGCAATAAGATGTAAATAAGTCTGTGGTCTTTCCTCACATGCCCCATCATGGCCACAATTCTTTGGAAGGCAACGAACATTTATTAGCCTGAAGGTGTAAATAAAAACCTTGCATCTTTTTCTATCAAATTTTATTGATGCATTTTCATCCCGCAGACTCTACCTAGGAGTTCAATGATGATTTGCATGGTTATTGGAAAGAACTCCCTGTTCTTTGGCACCAATAAATCAGAAAGCTTTATAATAAGAAAGAGAATAAAATGGAAAAGACATAAAAATACAAAGCCCCAGAGTTGCTGAAGTTACTCAGGGACCTGAAGCCAGGAACCAAGGCAGCATATCCTTCGATTGATCAGATACCCTCATTCCAGCCCAGGTCTATACTGGAGAGAGAGATTCAACTGCTTGCCTCTGCTCCACCTGCTGTTAGTTCCTATGAGCCACTAAAGCTGGAAAAGATAGGCTTTTCCCCCTTCCACTGCTATATGTTCTTTCTAACCAGAGCAGCAAACCTAATGGCCTAGCCATCCAGGGAGACGCGTCACACCCTTCAGGCTTTGTCCTTACTAATAGATAGGAACTAGAGGAATTTTTGAAATTCCATCTCTCTCAGAAAACCTGGTCACAAGCTATCTCCCTACTGACAGTTACTATCATGACTGTCAGAAGCTGAGCATTACCTGGTTTCTTTTCAATTCTTTCCTGTGGTAACAATTTGATTTCCTCCTGGTGGATGGATGCCTCTGCCTCATTCAGGAAACACTGTTGACCTGAAAATGCAAAGGAGGAAAGCATATTAACATTTTTCCAAAGTATTATCCTGACTAAACATGCGGAGGGCCTTTGAGGCAACCACGGGGCATGTTGTTAGAAGTGGACACTAGGAAGGAAATTGAGAGAGACAAGGAGTGCCGAGTAGTGTGGTTGGAAAAACAATTGGGTGATGTCCTTGAAGACTGTGAGGCGGCATTTGAGTTTAATTTAATGGAGCACCAGAAGCTTTGGTTTGCTTACTTGAAAAGGGGTATTCAGATCAAAATGATACTTTGGAACAGGAGTATTATACTTCATATAAAAACAAAGTCTATGTTGTAAGGATGAGAATGGAACATAGTGAGGGGAAATAGGGCAGCTGGGAGTCTGGTGAAATCATTCTGGAAAAAGAAGTTTCTTGGTCTCAACAAGGCTTGCAGATCACACGGAAGAAGGTATGTAGCACACAGTAGCCATCTATGCACCAATGGAAAACAATAATCGATAAAATCTAACATCTAGCTCAAAGTCCATGTCTATGTGATAGTTGCTCAGGTTACACAGAGAACTGAAGCCAGGAGAGCAGTGTGACTTTCAATCCATCTGATACATTCTCTACCTTTGTCTCAAGCCTTTTTCTTTGTGAACTATAAAGGAGGGACAGAAAGATCAAAGGAGCCTGGGCCATTGTTGCCCATACAGAGTTTCTGCACCAGCCCCAGAATGCCTCTTCCATTCTTATCACATCAGGGGAAAAAACACCTGTTTTTGTGGACTCTATACAAGCAGCCAATGAAGTTTCCAGTGTGGTGGTCCCTTCCCACAGCCTCTGAAATGAAAAGAGTAGAAGACAGAAGTGGATGTAGATAAGTTTTAGGTAGGGAAGTAGGACAGTTAAGGGAGATTAAACTCAGTCGCTTCAACTTTAAGGATGAAGTAAGAGGCAATGCCAACTGAGATTGAGTGTGGTAGGGCTTGGAGTAGGGAGACTTTTAATCACTTTAATGGTGTGCTAAAATGAAATACTGTACTAACTGCCGATCTAATGTACCTTGTCTATTTTGTGCTATAACCTGCCTCTGAAAAAAATATTGGACAGCATTTCTCCCTTTCTGGACATAAAGAACATTTGGTTTTTGTAGTTGTGCAGACTAATTCCATTTGGAAACTCATCATGAACCTTTTCAATTTTTCAGTGATAATAATAATGACCTTCAAACTGGTCCAAAATGAAGACCATTGTTTTTTTTTCTTTTTTTTTAATACTTCAAAAGAGCTACTGGAACCTCACTTGACCACAGAAAAATCTTCAAAGTCGATCTGGAGGCAGTCAGACAGTGAAACTTTTGGGGTAAACATTAGCACTTATCTGAAAGAGCCTCTTCTCCATCAACCTAAAAGAAAATGATTTAGATAAGAGAATTTCTGGGAAAGACTGTAAGGTTTGCTTTTTTCTTTTATTCTTTCTTTTTTCTTTTGTTCTTTCTTTTTAAAAAAAATATTCTATTGATTTTTTACAGAGAGGAAGGGAGAGGAATAGAGAGTTAGAAACATCGATGAGAGAGAAACATCGATCAGCCGCCTTCTGCACACCCCCCAATGGGATGTGCCTGCAACCAAGGTACATGCCCTTGACCGGAATTGAACCTGGGACCTTTCAGTCCGCAGGCCAACGCTCTATCCACTGAGCCAAACTGGTTAGGGCTCTTTCTTATCCTTTTTGTTTGTTTTGTTTTTGCCTTTCTGAGGTTTTTAATTTTCAATTTTCTTAAGCTAATTTTTCAGTGTACCTGAAATAATCAATATTCTCAGATTTTTATCACTAACTTCTTGTCTACAGTCCCTAAGTCCACTGCGTCTTCATTTATGCTCAAGCACAGGTAACTGTGAAGTGAATTTTTATTTTTACCAGGACTGGGTTTAATTGTTGGACCTCATGATGTTTTTGTTATTCCTAGCAGGCATCATATTCTTAGGAACACATCCTTTTAAGATGAAATGGTTTTATTCTCCAAAGTATCTTGTTAGTGACAATGCAAACTGAGATTTTGCCAGGGTGGGGAGGGGGAAAGTAGAGGATATGAATTACCACAAATCTGAAACATCATAATCAAATAACAAGATGACACATACATATATATATACATATGCTGAGACTATAAAAGGTAAATGTTGATTAAGATTACTGGGTCCATCTTGACTTTAAGTATTCCATATTATTTATTGACTAGAGGCCTAGTACACGAATTCATGCACAGGTTGGGTCCCTCAGGGTGGCCTGTCCCCAGCCTCCCAGCCCCACCTGGCACCCTGCCTTGGCATGGCACCACCTGCTCATCTGCTCCACCATCCTGCTTGCGGGAGGATCCATCAGGCTGCCCCCCCGCCCACCCCACTCAGCACCTGAGAGCCTGACGGCAGCCCCGCCCCACACCTCCTCCACTAGTCTCCGACTGCAGGTGATGGGCGGATGATCAGCCCCCCACTCACACCCACTTTGAACTGGCGCCACCTGCTCACCTGCTCCACCATCCCACTGTGATCCCACTTTTGTCCCTCGCCCCCCACTGCCTCCACTGCCGCCTGCTGCCAGCGCTGAGTCACTAACACCCGCCATGTTCCTCACTGCCCCCTGGTGGTCAGTGCACGTCATAGTGAGTAGTCGAACAAACGCCCAAGTGGACAATTTGCATATTAGGCTTTTATTATATAGGATGTGTTTGCTCTTCCTAATCCTCTGTAAGCTGCCAGAGAGCAAAGATGGTGTATTGTTCATCATCTTTGTGTCCTTAGTATTAAGCAAGCATAATTCCAAACACATAGCAAGTCATCCATAAATGTGTGTTGGGTGAGTTAATAATTGACTATAAGTAATAGATGTCACACAATTCCTTCAACAAGCATTTCTTTCATACATCCCAGGGACAGGTATGGTGTTAGCCCTTGGAATGGAATCAATGATTAAGAAGCCATAGGCTCTACTCAGAGTTAACATGTGTGTGAATATTTGCATATAAAATCATGTGATTAGTGCATCAATACAAATATATACCAAATTCTAAGGAAGGATGTAGAAGGAGATAAACAGTGAGGACTTCAGGAAGTATAGGAAGAATAAAGAACCAAGAATGATTCTGAGGTTGGTGACTTAAATAGGTAGTGACTGGCCCTGGTACCAACATTCTACTCTCTGCTTCTAAGAATGCAACTCTTTTAGATTCCACATATAAATGAGAAAACATATAAATACAGCTTTTTTCTTTCTGTTTCAGGCTATTTCACTTTGCATAATGTCCCCCAGGTTCATCCATGTTGCAAATAGAAGGATCTCCTCTTTTAAGGCTGAAGTATTCCATTTTGTATATTATATATTTAGTATATCTATAATAATAAAAGTGTAATATGCTAATTAGACCAGACAGCCGAACGACCTTCTGGACATCATTTGGACATCCTTTTGGATGAAGCCGTGGCGGTGGGGGCTGAGGCAGAGGCGGTTAGGAGCGATCAAGCAGGCAAGCGAGCAGTTAGGGGCGATCAGGCAGGCAGGCAGAGGGGTTGGGGGTTATTAGGCAGGCAGGCAGAGTGGTTAGGGGTGATCTGGCAGGCAGGCAGGTGAGCACTTAGGAGCCAGCGGTCCTGGATTGCAAGGGGGATGTCTGACTGCTGGTTGATCCTACAGGGATCGGGCCTAAACTGGCAGTAGGACATACCCCGAGGGGGTCTCAGATTGTGAGAGGGTGCAGGCCGGGCTGAAGAACCCCCCCACCCCCGCACGAATTTCATGCACCGGGCCTCTAGTATATATACAAAAGCTTAAGCAACCGTTACGATGGAACAACTGGAACAACCAGTCACTATGATGTACACTGACCACCAGGGAGCAGATGCTCAATGCAGGAGCTGTCCCTAGCCCACAGGCGCTGACCGCTGATGGGGCCTGCTGGCCAACCTCCTGGTCCCTCCCCCGGCCAGCAGGTCCCGATCACCCAATTGGGGCCAGGCCCTGGGCTGTGATGGGGAATCAGGGGTGGGTGGCGGCAGGCGTGCCCCCTTTCACAGGAGGGCCGAGGTCCAGCTCCCTCCTCGGGGCTGGTGCCCAACCTCCTGGGTCCCTCCTCCCCATCCCTTCCCCGGCCAGCAGGTCCTGATCCCCTAAACGGGGCTGGGCCCTGGGCTGGGATGAGGAACCTGGGGTGGGTGGTGGTGGATGTGGGTGGTGAGGAAAGAGGAGGGGGAAGGCAGGGAGGCAGGGAACCTGATCGGCCCTGTTCGCCGGCCAGGCCTAGCGACCCCACCCATGCATGAATTTCCTGCAGTAGGCCTCTAGTTTATTACATAAAAGAAAATAATATATAGATAAATATATGTATATATGCCATATATGCAAAGCATATATATGTATATATTTGTTATAATTTCTTAATTCATTTATCCATTGATGGACATTTACATTGTTTCTATATTTTGGCTATTATAAATAATGCTACAGTGAACAATAGAGTGAAGTTGACTCTTTGAGGTGCTGATTTAATTTCCTTTGGATATACACCCGGAAGAGGGGTTGCTGGATTGCATGCGGGTTCCATTTTTAATTTTTTGAAAGAACCCTCACACTGTTTTCCATAACGGCTATACTGTTAGGGTTTTATAATAGCAATGTGCACCTGCTGGTGTGATTCAGTGGACTGAACATTGTCCCATGCACCAAGAGGTCACCAGTTCAATTCCCAGTCAGGGTTGTGCGCTCAATCCACAGTGGGGGTCATGAAGGAGGCAGCCGATTGATATTTCTCTCTCATAGATGTTTCTTTCTCTCTGTCCCTCTCCCTTCCTCTCTCTCCAAGAAATCACTAAAAACATATTTTTAAGAGAACTTTAAAAAATAATAGAGATGTGCAATGGGAAGCAGACTGTGAGAAAGGGGCCTGAGATGAAAATTTAAAGTTGGGCAACATGAACATATATGGAGAATATTTGAAATTGTAGCAATAAAAATGCTAATTCTAGAGGAGCATGTAGAAACTGGAAAGAATAAACAAAGAATGACACAGCACCATTAACTTACCTCTTTTCTACTCTTATATTGAGGGGTTATTCATTTTTTTAAGACTCGAATAATATCACAGTTTTTCAATGACATCTACATGACTGTCATCACTCATGCCACTTTCTTCTCTCAACATGTTTGTGCATGCCATGATTTTGTCACCAGATTTCTTAAAGGTAGAGAGCATATTTCTTTGTACCTCTACATCTAAGACAGTGCTTTGCACAAATCAGTATTCAATAAATTTTTGTGGATAAAACTGATGCTGGCCTGTTTTGACCATTAGATAATGCAAGCTAAAAGAAGACGAGGAGCTTGAGTGGGAAACAAAATCACTGTCATCCTAATCTGTTTATTTAGAAAAATAAAAGCGTATTCAGAGTAATACATGCTCTGACCTCAGCCACAGCAGCAGAGACTGCATACAAGAAACCGGCCACTCATTTATGTGATAAATTTTATTAAAAGTTCCCAGCCAGGAAGCAGGTTTTCCCTTAAGACAGGTTCTATGATACAAATCCAAATGCTGTATGGAAATTCTGTGAGTGAAAATGCTTTCTGGTTGTGCTTATTCAACTATCCAAACTTAATTAAAGTCTCAATCATTTTCCCTGGAACTGAGATGATGAGATGAGGTTCAATGATCTGTAATTTCTGGAATCTTCTTTCATTCCCCCTTCTTTTCCTCCCCTGACAGTGCAGCTTGGTAATTTATCCGCCAACCTTTAGGGAGAATTTCTGATTCTAAAGGACATGCTGCATCCTTTCTGTCAGTGCCGCTATTTCACAGTTTATTTCCTTCAGAATTCTCAGATGAATACCAGGGAAAACCAGTGATTTACTGCATTAAGTTCCTGAAAGTTACTCAAGAACTGAATCCTTAGAGACTGTGACACACTTGAATTTCCCATAAAGAATGTGCTGCAGAAATGTAAAGATTTCAGCCTCTGCTCATCATGTTAGAACAAATTACCAACCAAGTTTTGTTGCGGTTGGCTGTTTTTTTCAAATGTGGTCTCTCCTATGATCTTTGGCCATCATTCACAAAAACAAAATATTAGAAAACGTATTTTCATTTTTTTATGGGATATTTTCCATGCACGGTTCAGACTCTTGCCTGTTGTTCAGATGCTGCCCTTCAAACTGGTGAGGAAAACTCTTCTCTCACATTGGGAGCAATAGCCCCCAGCACACAGTAGGGCTCCTGGACTTTTCCAGCAAAGGCCACCACTCTTTGCTCAAGCTGGATAATGGTGTGGACAGGTGGTTTTGATATTTTTATCTACCCAGCATCCATCTAAACTTCTGGATATAACACTAGCTGCCCTCAGGAGTTAAGTTAACCTGAGATGGGCCATCAAAGCATTGCATTAACCTGGCCTCAGTGACTATTCTAGAAATGGGCACATCGCCCAAGCCAGGCAAAAACTCCCAATCCTGGTTCATTTTTGCCACATTCTCCATATGGCCTCCAGAATGATCATTTTAAAAGGTCACATCTTGTGTCTTGGCTGTCCTCAGATAACTTTCATTGTAACCAGGATTATATAAAAACTCCCACCATGACTCATGAAGCCGCTGTGATCTAATTCCTACCTACCTTATTTATCTCACCCTATTTCTTTATATTCTCTGTGCCTAGAATGGGCTATGCTGATTCTCATCTTAGAAGCTGGGAACTTGCTATTTTCTCCATTTTCAATATTCTTTCCCTAGATCATCACCTGGTTGCCTTTTTCTCATAATAATTTATGTCTTAAGTCAATTGCCCCTTAAACTGATAAGAAATTTATGAATGATGAGACAAAATAGCCATCATATTGACTTTCTATCCCATTACCCTGTCTTATCTTTTAGTACTAATACCCAGGGTCCAAATTATTTTATTTGGTCTCTTCTTTATTTTCTCTCTCATGTTACCAAAATGTAAGCTCTCTGAGAGCAAGGATATTAATTATCTAGTTCACCGCTGAATATAATTCCCCTATTACATACATATCAGTCTCTTGGTTATTTAGTTCCTGACTAAGGAACTCTCTTTTGCTGGACTTGCTAAGCTGGCAGGATATGAGGCAGGAGTTACTAGTGTCAAACTATCAAAGGAGAGTTGAGAAATAGAGAGAGGCATATTCCCAATAGTATACCACAGTCAGAAACCCTGGGATGTTGGTTACACAAGCCAATAAATTCATCTTCATACATAATGCACTTAGGTTTTTGTCACTTGTAACCAACAGAGTTTTAACAGTGAGGAATGTGAAAGAACTTGGAAAGAATGAAGTGCCTTACTCATGTAAATACTGTCATAAATAATATCTGTCTTTCTATCTTTCTGTCTTTGGCCAGAATTTTAGTTATCTGAAAGGGTTAAAGACCTTATTTGAGAATATTCAGGCAATTGAGTAGTGGAATGTTACTTAAAATCTATCTTCAAAACACAACCTATGTAATTAGCTTGATTGGGGAAATCATTTCACAATATATACATATATCAAAATCTCATGAACATGTCATGCATATATAGTGTTTACTTGTCAATCATACCTCAATAAAGCTAGAAAAAAAATTTTTTTTAAATATATTTTATTGATTTTTTACAGAGAGGAAGGGAGAGAGATAGACAGTTAGAAACATCGATGAGAGAGAAACATCGATCAGCTGCCTCCTGCACATCCCCCACTGGGGATGTGCCCGCAACCCAGGTACATGCCCCTGACCGGAATCGAACCTGGGACCTTTCAGTCCGCAAGCCGACGCTCTATCCACTGAGCCAAACCGGTTTTGGCAGAAAAAAATTTTTTTAAAGAAAATAACAAGCTACAGATTAAGGTAGTCAGAATAACTGACTTTACCATATTATGGTCTATGGTGTTTCTATTGTTGTATTTAGTTTAAAAGTTGAATTGTTTGGGTACCTCTTATTCTATTCATGATACAGTACTAGTATTAGATTTGCTCTCACAATGAAAATAGCTATAAATTAAAAATACATAATAAATAAAAATAGATAAAACATGTGTGATAATTGTGTTTTTAGAAACTGAAAAATAGGTAGCACAGCAGTGCAATCCTTGAAAGAAAGAAAACATGCAAGGTAGGGACCATGGTTACATCATAATCACCTCAACTTTCTTCCTGCTGGAGAACAGGGAGAAGAAGCCCACCTGGGCAGGGGTCTCCTCACTAAGCTGAGGATGCAGAGGTTGGAACTGCCAGTTTCTGAAGTGATACCGAGAAGAAAGAGCTGCAAGGGAATGGGGGGTGGGGATGGAGTGGGTGAGACAAATACCGCATGCAGATTCAATAATTATGTCAAACATAAGTGGATGAAATGCTCCACTTAAAAAGCAGAGATTTTCCAGTAAAGAGATAAGATCTAACTATTTCAATGCACAGAAATCCACTTTAAATATAAAAATAAAAAGTGTTTGGAAATGAAAGAATAGGGAAAAAATATACCAGGCAAAAAGTAAGTATTAGAAAGCTGGAATAGTCTGGTAGTCGTGGCCGAGTGGTTAAGGCGATGGACTAGAAAGCTGGAATGGCCATTTTAATATTAGACAAAACAGATCGCTGCCAGTGATCTCCCTAAATTTAAAACCATGAATTTATACTGAAATGTTCAATTTCAATCCAAATCCACAGGGCACCTTTATTCTTCCTCCTTTCCATATTTCTAAGTCCCTTCGAGAGTGAGAAACCTGGCTCCCATTCCCTGCCATATATTATTCATTGGCTCAAACCTACATAGAACATAGTTTCAAAATGACTAATAAATATGAAAAGCAAGCCTACTGGGGCAGGAAACATACAAACTAAACTTGGAGCAACTGGTAATGGCAGGACAAAAGAAAGTGCTCAAAAACAAGTACACAAAAACCATATTAATAGGCTCGTGTCAAACGGACAGGGGAGCCAGCTGAAAGTTTCCCAAAGCCGGAACAATCTGTGCAATAAAACTCATAAAGTAGAGTTGGATTATAACCCAAAGTGAAAACTAAATATCCACAAGGCCATGGTGATATAAATAAATAATAAAGTAAAGAGGGCGAGGAGACAAATCTCCCATAAAAGAATTAGGAATAATTGATGTACACACTTCACCCTCAAGGGGAAGAAACACTGTGGGCTTTGGGTGGTGACTTCCTTCCAAAGAGTTGAGTATGGAAGGGTCGGGGGATCACCTCACTGTGGAGAAACCTGATAAACACACCTTCTGCAAGGTGACCTAGGTCAATGTCAACAGGGAAACTCATATTGCTTGTGTGTGCTTTTTGATATGATGTGATGAGGATAACCCTTTCCCTCTGTGTTCTTTCTCTAAAAAACACATATTACTAGTGGATTCATGAGAAAAACATCATACAAAGGATAATAGAGGAGCATCCTATAGAATACCTGATCAGTACTCCTCAATACTGTCCAGATCATAAAAAACAAGCGAAGTTTGAGAAATTGTCACAGTCAAGAGGAGCCTGAAGAGACATGAAAACTAAATATAGTGTGGTACCCTGTATGGGACCCTGAAATATAAAAAGGACATTAAGCAGAGCTAAGGAAATCTGAATAAACTACAAACTTTAACCAACAAGAATGTATCTGTTTGGGTTCATTAATTGGAACATGTACAATAGTAATGTAAGAAGTTGATAGCAGGGGGGAAATGGGTAAGGAGCGCAAGAAATCTCTGTGCACTATCTACTCAAATCTTTTCAATTTTTCTGGAAATCTGAAACTGCTCCAAAATGTAGTGTCTATTACAAAACAGAGTTAATACTGATTTCTGAGTAAAGCTTCTTCAACATGAAAAAAATAATAGTGGTACTGATATTTCTGATTATTTCTCCCATCTTTAAAATTTTTTTATCTCACATATTTTAACTATTTTTATGTATTATTTATTTCTAAAGTAGAAATAAATACCCACCCATTTTCTATAATTAAATAAGCAAACCTACAAAGCTAACTAATGTTTGTATTCATTGAAATAAAGAAAAATATGTGTGTACTTGTGTATTACATCCTAGCTGTCTCTGCTAAGAAGTCACAAAGGTAAAAATGGACCAGAAGTAATGAGAATACCCAGTGATTGGTTTCTAAATTGCATTCTACCCTAAAAAGCAACAGGTCTCCTTGAAGAAAAGGTTAATTCCAAGGCTCAAATGCAAGATCAGCCTGGGATATTCTCTTGCACCAAAAATGAGTAATCTAAGGGGATGTATCAACAGGACATAGAGTAAGCTTGAAAGAACCCCACAGGCCAACGCTGGGTCACCTTGAGTCTCAATATAACTGAAGGTATAAATGATTCATAGTAAACTGAGTAGAATAAAAATCCATGACCCCATATTGGTCTAAATACATCCATATTTCCTTACAATAGAATGCTAACTAACATAGAGAAAATGATGGAGTTTAAAGAAGCATCACTGAGTGCTAAAGTTAGTTTGATGAGGAACAGCTATTTACATAGATCCACATAATTCTTTACAAATTACTTACACAGACATTTTGCAGTAGAAAAACCTGGAAAACACCACTGTAACCAAGTGATCAAAGCTAGTATCACCAACATTAGCACAAGCTGACATCACATGACTTCTGATATGCTGCGTTAAAGAGGACACAGCATTACATGTCTAGTGTTCCTGCCAAAAATATTTAACTTGACTTTAATAAAGAAAAAAGTTAGAAAAATCCAAACTGAGGGATCGTTTATAAAAATAAGTGGCCTTTAAAACATGTTGCTGTTAAGAAAGGTAAAGAAAGGCTGAGTAATATTCCAGAATAAAGGAAACTGAAAATCAAGCTGGCTTAAATATATAAACACCAGGGAGGTTAAAACATTGTTCCCTTCAAGACAGCTTGTCTCAGATAACCTTCAATTCAAGGTGGCCTTTCTGTGGTGATAAAAGTCGTCAAAGGAGAAATGCCAAGAGCACATTTCCCTTCTTAACTCTAAACACACAAAACAAGACCTCCCGAGCACTCAAAGAGCAGCATTCAGAGCTGTGCTTGGAATCAGAGCCTTTAGGAAAGGGGGGGAGAGGGGATGCGAATGGCCATAGAAAGCTTGAATTCAAATGAGAGCCTAGCCCAAATGAGAGCTGTGCTCAAATCAGATAAGGACAAGAGATTCTGATTCATACAGTAGTCTCCCCACTCCCCTTCGTTATGTGCAGTTTTGCTTTTGGGGTTTCAGTTATCTGCAGCCAACCACAATCCAAAAATATTAAATAGAAAATTCTAAAAATAAACAACTCCCAAACTTTCAATTGTGCACCCTTCTGAGCAGTGTGATGAAATCTTGCACCATCATCTCCCATCCTCCACTGCGTACACGACCCTCCCAGTCACTTAGTACCCGTCCTGGTTGTCAGATCAACTGTCTCAGTGTCACGGTGCCTGTGTGTGTCACCCTTATTTTAGTTAATAATAGCCCCAAGTGCAAGAGTCATTTAAACTTTAGATTAGGTATGCGTGTATAAGAAAAAACATAGTGTGTATAGGGCTCGGTACTATCATGGTGATTATCAGATGACTATGGGGTGTGTGTGGCAGAGATGAGGCATTTAGGGAAGAGGGTTCTGGAGTCTAGCCTTTCCTTCCTGTAAAAATCTATCATTTTTTTTTTTACATGAATGTTCCTGGTAGCTTTTTGGGCAATCTTTAAGAATTGACAACAACCCAAATGCCCATCAGCTGGTGAACGGATGAATTAACTGTGGCATGCCCATTCAACAAAATACTCACTATCTAATAACATAAAGGAATCTTGTTACACACAATTTGTAGTGAATAATAAAGTCTGACATAAAAAGAGTAAACATTGCATAATTCCTTGTATATAGAATTCTAGAAGAGGAAAACTAGTCCATAATGACAGAATGCAGATCAGGGTTGCCTGGGGACAGAGGTGATTGGTGGGTAGGGATTACAACAAATATGAGGAACCATTCAAGGGTAATAGCAATATTCACTATTTTGATTGTGGCTATGGCTTCCAGGGAGCATATATATGTCAAAATTTATTAAATTCTATACTTCAGACATGTAAGGTTTATTGTATGTCAACTATATCTCATCAGAGTTGTTTTTAAAATGATGTTTCTGTTTGGATGGTAAATTATGTGATGTTATTAATAAAGGACCTGGCATCTAGGGAGTGCTTCATTAGTGTTGAGTATTAGTTTTACTGTTAATGTTAAAATATTAGTATTAGTATAATCCCACCTGCC
This sequence comes from Myotis daubentonii, assembly GCF_963259705.1. Lineage (NCBI taxonomy): Eukaryota > Metazoa > Chordata > Mammalia > Chiroptera > Vespertilionidae > Myotis > Myotis daubentonii. The sequence goes on along the minus strand of NC_081856.1, from coordinate 31,298,408 downwards.
ACAGTCATAAAGGACCAGGGATGAAGTTAGTCCTCATCTGCAGATAGACCCAGACAGTAGACCTAAGAGTGGAGGGCTGGGAGTTAGTACAGTACAGGCTTAAGAGCTTGAGTTTGGGGTGAAGGAAGAAAGAACTCAGTTAAAATTTACTAGCCCAACTCATATGACACCACCCCTCAGAAGCCTTCCCTGATGCCCACTCAAAATTAATTATCTCCTCCTTTAGCATTTTGTGGACATAATGTATTATTTTCCTTGTCAGAGAACACAACGACCTTATAAAAACAGCTATTTTATACCAAACTTTGATTAATCTACCTATATAGTAAGGTAAATCTAGGCAATAGTATAGTAGGGTAAAAAAGAAAACCCTATGAGATATGAAGTGGCGTACAGTCTTAAGAATTAGTGAAATGATGAAAAATCATGCTTATTCTATACCTCTTTATCTGAAGGCTATATAATTAAATCTTTTTTATAAAAATAATGCCTACTTGTTATAACATGCAGTTATAAATATTATAGAAACATCTAATGTGAAAAAATTAAGTCCCCTTGCTCCTAAACCCCCAGAGTGTGGAGGGAAATCACTGCTCGTGCATTCAACTATCTTAGTTGTAACACGAAGATCATGTTCCAAATAAAATAGAAATAATTTGGAAAATGGAGGATTTAAATATTTTATGAGTAAGAAAAAGAATGATTGTTTCATATGACAAATAATTTAAGTAAATGTTACATTGAAGTAATTTTGAATAATATATAACACTTTTCTGAGTTAATGACAATGGAATTAGGAAAGCTTTTTCTAATTAGTGTCATCTTTTAAAAGCTCACTGTTTCAGTTCAATAGAAATCATTAAGATAACGTCATCATTTTCTAAACCTGGAATTAAGCTTTCTAATACTTTTGGACAGGACTTCCTACAAAATTATAGGTGAACCATTCCATTTGGAAAATTGATTTCTTCTGGGAGATATCACATATCAATTCATTTTATTGATCTATCTATCTCAATGTTCTGAAGCCATTAGAATTATAAATTTTAAAGTGTAGAAGAAACCATACTTATTATATAGTCCCAATTTTCTATTCTACAGATGACAAAGCTAGGTCCTAGAAAGACAGTGATCTGACCACACTCACATAGCAATTAGTGGCAATACTTGGTCTAGAACTTTACATTTCTAATGCCCAGTTCCACCGCCTCTTCTCCACAAACTGCCTCTCTCAGCATACAGGTCCCTGAACCTGGAACATGAGTTAAGTGTTTTCTCGCGTGGCCATCTTTGATCGGAGAGTTGATTTAAATACAGATGGACCCCTATCAAGCTTTTCTTTTGAAGACTAGTTACTACTGCTATATAACAATCACCCTGTACCATAGCAGCATAAGACAACAATCATTCTTCTCATGCTGTTGCAGTAGAAACATTAAGAAGAGCTTTTCTGAGCAGACGGCACCTCATCTCTTACATAGTTGCACTCAAACACAGGCTGGAGCTCCAGTCATCTGGAACTCAATTGGACAGGATGTCTAAGAGGGTCCCTCACATGAGGGCGGGGAGCAGTTGGTGCTAGTACCTGCTGGAAGCTCAGTGGTTGTGACTGGTGGAGTGGCTACACATGACTTTCTGACATGGTAGTCTTAGATGCTTGTACATAGTGGCTGGCTTTCCACAGAGCAAGTATCCTGAGTCAACCAGGCAGAACGACAAGGCCGTTTCAGAATTATGTAATGTCACTTCTCAGAAGCTATGCAACAGCATGTCTACTGCATTCTATTCTTTATAAGTGAGTTACTAGGGCCTGCTTAGATATAAGAAAGAAGAGAGAACCCACCTCTTAGTGTGAATAGTTTCAAATAATTTATTGACATAGTTTAAAACTGCCCCATGGCTACAGAAAGAAAAATCAGAAGCTAGGAGATATGATATAAAAGTAGGAGAATTGATCAGTCACCTATACACATTGAAGAAAAATAGAATATATATCCCTCTCTTAGTTTATCATCCTAAATCCCTACAATAGAAACTGTAGTTAAGAGTGGTCAAACTCAGATTATCCCAGTTTCCAAGACAATGGATTGATATTCAAGATACAGTTCTAAAACTGAGATGACCTAGAAGGCAAAATAATGATCTTCAAAGTCAGGAATTTGAGTTGCAAATCAAGTCTTTCACATCTGAGTTAATGGAGGTCCAAAGAGATTTTTTTATTGTTCCCCCAGTGAGCCTGTTGAATTAAATTTTATGAAACTTTGTGGAGAGCTGTGGCTCTCTCTCACTTGATTTGCATGATACTCCATAGAGCCCAGTGTGGAGATTAGAGCTTAACAAAATTCAGATGATAGATGATGATTTCCTTAGAACAGAACAGTCTAAAAATCTCTTAGTCCATAGAAATACCAAGACGACTACAGGGTAGATGTCTATGATTCCAAGAGTTAAGATGAATAAAGAAGTATTTTCAAGCATTTGTGATTTCAAAAAATAAAAATTGCAACAATTTTCAATGGCCCAGTTAGCATAATGAACTATATTTAAAAAAGAGATGAAGATTGAAGGACACAATCAGATACTCACTAGGGAATCAATTAGGATGCTGGATTAAAAAATCATCTTCATTTCTGATTTCTTCTTAGCCTTTTCCAGAAAGGAGATGATATTTAGAGGTAGGTTGAAAAACAACAAGTGTGGTACAACATAAGGACATAAGTTCTCAAACCATGAAGAGAGGACTTATTTGTGGAGGTCATAAAACTATTTCTCCCCCCTTCCAAACCTCATCCTTACCACTAAAGATGTAAATTTTCCAGATTCCAGTAGGTTGGTTTAAATTATAGTTAAAATAGTTATTTAAATTAGGGTTTGAAGGTCGAATGGTGAAGGAGAGCAGAATGTGCCATCCCAAATGTGCCACTTCAGTGTACGGATATTTTTGAGCAGAAGGCAATCAAGACCCAGCAGATGGAGGAAAACTTCTACCTCTCCCTTTAATTGCCTAAAAAGTTTAGATAAAGGGCCTGCTCCAGAAAAAAAAAAGTGATTATCAGAGATAACTTTTTTATCTGAAAGACTTACCTGGATGGCAGGACAAACATTTGATGACCAGACATCTGCTCTTAGCTTCCTGTGAATAGCCCTCCTCCCCTTTGAATCCTCAGGCCCCTATCCCATTCCTTAGCTCAGTCTGAAATATAAACCTCAATGGCCTGAATACCTTTGAGTCTCATTGTCTGTGTGGGGCTTCCATAGGTAGCATAATGAACTATATTTCCATAGGTAGTTAAATTTGTTTTTTCCCATTAATCTGTCACATGTCACTTAATTATAAGACCAGACAAAGAATCTGGAAGAGAAGATGGAAAATTTCCCACCCCTACAATGGCCCACCACCCAAAAACTCAAAAAGTTAAAAATCAATGACTTATCATTTCTTGTAATTCTACAGGATGGCGGGGTGGTTCTTTCCCTGGTTTCAGCTAGGTTCACTGACATGATTGCATTCTGAACTGATCTAGAAGAGGCAAGGCGGCCTCACTCACACATCTGGTACCTTGGTGCTGGCTAGGGCCTGGGACTCTTTGGTTCTCTTGCTCTTGGCCTTTGTGGTAGATAGACTAATGCCCCCCCCCCCAAGGCCCCCCAATATCTCGTCTTCTATGACAAAATAGACTTTGCTGATGTGATTAAGTTAAAGGTATTGAGATATGAAAATTATCCTGGACTACACAGGTGGGCCAATCTAATCACAAGGATCCTTATAAGAAGACCAGGAGGGTCAGAGAAGATGTAACAACAGAAGCAGTGGTCAAAGCAATGCCAGGAAGGATTCTCCCCAGAGATTCCAGTAGGAACTCAGTGCTGTTGATCCTTTTAGATTTCTGACCCTGAGAATTATGTTAATAATAGATGTTCTGTTCTAAGCCAGTGAGTTTGCGGTAATTTGTTACAGCAGCAATAGGAAACTAATACAGCTTCTTATCCTCTGGTAGGCTATACCAGGTCTCAAAGAGTGTCCCCAGAGAGCCAGGCTCATTGCACAAACACTTTTCAAACTTCTCCTTATGTGAAGCCCCATTTGCTAAAGCATGTTACATGGCCAAGCCCAGAGTCCATGTGAGAGGGACTTTGCCTCCACCACCACTTGATGGAAAAAATAGCAAAATCTCATTGCTTGTATATTGCCATGGGAGGAAATTGTGCCTATTAATCTGTCAAAAGGGGTAAACTAACCCTAACCGGTTTGGCTCAGTGGATAGAGCATCGGCCTGCGGACTGAAGGGTCCCAGGTTCGATTCCAGCCAAGAGCATGTACCTTGGTTGCGGGTACATCCTCAGTAGGGGGTGTGCAGGAGGCAGTTGATCGATGTTTCTCTCTTATCAATGTTTCTAACTCTCTATCCCTCTCCTTTCTTCTCTGTAAAAAATCAATAAAATATATTTTTTTAAAAAGGGGTTAAACTATGTTTTAAGTGAGTAGCTTGGTTTGTGCTTTGAAAATCTTAACGCTTTGACTCAATTTCTTAGTCTGTTGCTTAAAGTTTAGCTCTTCATCTAGCAAACACTCCATAATGCTTAACCCAATAACAAGCCTGTCATAGCTGAAGTTCAGATTGATATGACGCTTTTCCTTTTCTGCCTCAGCTTCCCAATGAACTTCTCAGATTGCTGAGCCATTGGCCTATCCATGTTTTATGGAGTCTACAATGTTTTCAAGTCTTTCCTCCTCATGGAGTTAGTTTACATGCATTTTATGTGCCAAATAGTTCCTGGGAGTCAATTCTGAGATATTCATTTGCAAGAAATACAATGCCAAGCACCAAGTGCATGCATCAATGGTTATTAGGCATTCTTCCGATTTCAACCTGAAGGATGGCACTTGGTGGAGGCATTTAAAAAGGCAGAAACAAACCTCCTTCAATGTTCTTCAAACTTACATTTTCCTTCATCTCTTAAGTGAGAAATAAAATACATTAGAACTCTCACATCATTAACAGAATGTGTGGGTAAACTTAAAATTTGCATCCAAATACATTCAAAAACAAAGATCTCTGCAGAACTTGCAAGTAGATCACAGGAAGGTGCCAGTGAGAAGAAAAAGTACTTTCTTGCCAAAAATCATGAAAATTGAATCCCTGTATTTTTGTCACATTTGTTTATTTTTAAAGCACATATTGGTCCAAACGTAGAGCTCTGAGTTTCTTGAACACTTTGTTGTCATCAGTTTTCTGCATGGGTTATATAAATTTTACAAAATAGCCTAGTTAGCTAACTGATGAAACTTCATGTAAGTTTCACCAACGTCAAAAGAGGGGCACTCTCCAGGTAATGCATATCATCAGGCCAGGCAGACCAACAGGAAACCTTAGGGAGCATAGTTTGGGGATGACTTTACCATAACCAGAGGCCTAATCCCCAGGCTTACAATTCCAGAAACTAAATGTTAGCTGTTCTTAATGATTCCAAACTTCTTATCCACTATCTTGCTTCCTGGTATTGATGAACCTAGCAGCTGAATCAAAAGGCCTCCCTGAGCACCAGATTTGAGCAAAGACAAGTGGATTGTCCAGGGTCCAGATGCCACGATGAAGACTCCTCCAAGATGAGAGGCCCTCAGCAGAGAGCTGACTGTCAGGGTCTCCCAGACTCAGAAATGAGCATTTCCTACACTAAGCTCCCTCTCTGACCCCTGGGTTTCTAGATGGCCATTTAGAAATTTCACCTTCTCCAGGCCTTCTTTCTTAAATATATCAATGTTATTGATTCAGCCACGGTGCAGTGAAGGATGTGCAGATGTGTGTCATGGGTTACCACCCTCCCTTCCTAAGCAACGCTACTTTGAAAACAGCCTCTTACCCACTGAATCCCGCTCAGCATGGCACTCCAGGCAGCCACTTCCAGTCAATGTGAACTGATACATGAGATGAAACTGCGCGTGCGTGCCTTCTCTGGTGCAAAGGCTCTTTTTAAGGGCCTAGGAGACACCCCGTCTTTTCTCATTAGATGCTTATTTCATTTGACCATGACTACAGCTGAATTCCAGCTTTGTAATGATGATTAAGGCAATGGATTCAGGTCTTCATTAACCCAGTTAGTTCTTCCCTGTCTCATAAGCATAACTACACCTTTCCTCCACAAATGCATTGTCACCAGGGAGACAAATCTCGGAGGACTAACCCAGGTTCATATTATTATGGGGATATCTTACGCTTATGTTTCTTATCACCAGATCTGGAGCATCCCGAGAGGGACGGTGCCCTTCTTTGTTAACCATTATTTCGCCAGGGCTGACCCACAGGAGTTTAGTAAATATTTAGTGGGGACATAAATGCTTTTCTAATTGGATGAATAAATAAAACATCTCAAAGTCCCACTCAGCAAACAGTTGGTCTAGTTATATATGTCTTTTCATTAAAGTCTCCTAGATATAAGGAACACAGTCAATAATATATTCAATTCTCACATTGCAGAACCAGTTATTTAACAGTTTTTCTGTGCTGCTTGCCCACTGTGTTTGCATGCAGTGTTATGTGAGAATGTTACCAGAAAAAGGGGTTGAGATGAAACTTAACCTAACTCTTTCTTTCTACCTGTGCGTCTTTTTATGTTCCAACTTTCACAGTAGTAGTGATGATAGGAGAGTTCCAAACTATGTATTCAAGGTAGGTTTGGAAATTGTAGTTATATTTCACTTACTTCAACAAAAGCATTTTCAAAATGCTTTTTTTGTGAAACCATCAATATTTTGGTTGCTGACATAACCCTAAGAAGCTTTTAGTCTAGGTGAAGTGAGGAGACTTAACAGCAAAACAGTTTTGAAAATCAATGAATCAATGCACCATGTAGCCAATCTCTAAAATATGTAATGGAAACAACAAACACAACGTTATACACAAGACCTGACATATGGCCTTAAACTAGATGATCCATGAACGTTGTTTGAATAAAATAATTGATGGAGGAATATTACATAATTGTAGTTTCATGATACTTAGGATCTAACAGTTCTTTGCACATCATCAGGGTTCACTATTAACTTTCTGCCCAGTACTACACTTGGGTAATGGCAATAGTCTTTGAAGTTGCCCCAGAAAAAAGGCCAAGGGGTTGTCCTAACTGGTTTGGCTCAGTGGATAGAGCGTCAGCCTGCGGACTGAAGGGTCCCAGGTTCGATTCCGGTCAAGGGCATGTACCTTGGCTGCGGGCACATCCCCAGTAGGAGGTGTGCAGGAGGCAGCTGATCGATGTTTCTCTCTCATTGATGTTTCTGGCTCTCTATCCCTCTCCCTTCCTCTCTGCAAAAAATCAATAAAATATATTTTTTAAAAAAAGAAGGCCAAGGGGTGATTCTTGAGTCTACCACACTCTCTTACCCCACATACATAGTAAATCTGCAAATATCTTTTCTACCCTCCTAATAACTCTTTACCTATTCACTCACTTTCCTTCATTCTCTTCCCATTTTCTGCTGTGACAATCAGAAAGGCCCATCTTAACTTGCTTCCCTCTTGCCTCCCTCCAATATATTCTAATTGCCACCAGAATGTCCCCTCTCAAGAGGAGATAACAGGACATTGCCTTTTATATAACAATTTACAGCTCCCCACTGATAAAGTAGCTTTAAGCTAAAGTAAACCCCTTGGCATGCGATAGAAGACCCTTCGTAATCTGGTGCTTGCTTACCTTCCCTGCTCTTCCACTGTCATTACCCCACTTCACATTTCAGCCAGACAACTCCTCAAGTCCCCAAGCACTCTCTCCCATCTGGGTCCCATCTAGTTAGATCCTTCTTATCCCTAATTTAGACTCTGGCTCTGCTGACTCTGCCTGGCTCACTCCTCATTGTCCTGGAGACCTCCCTTTAGTCTTCACCCATACCAGAAAGCGCATCTGTGATGTGTTCATCTTTATCGGCGCAACCATCTCTGGTCTTAATCGCCTATGTATCTCTCATAACTGATGTGTGGGCACCTCACAGGGCCTGGATATGTCTTAATTAAAGTTGTATCTTGGTGCCTCGTTCATGGTAGGAACAAAGTACACATTTAAGGAAAGAGAAAATGAGTCAACAAGCACGTGTGTGGCAGAGGACTTATTAGATGTGGCCTTGTCGATCTATTGCCTCACTCCCGATAGAAGTTAAGAATCCGAGTCCCAGGCATTTTTAGGGTCTTCTTCAAGGCAGTTGCCAGGCCCACGGTGCCGGGGAAAGTGAAAAACGCCTGCCAGGCCACCTTAAACTAGAGCTGCACTGTGTCTTGCAGACCCGCGTGCTGGAGTAGCTCTCAGAGCAGCACCCAGGATTGCAATTACTAGTGGAGTTGGAGGAGAGGAGAAGGAGGCAGGCCAGCGCCTCAGTCAGTAATCAGGGCACCTTCCTCCCCACCCCCTCACAGCCTGTATCAGAGGTGCTCAGGAGGTTCCGATTTTAGGCAGTGCGCTTCCGCCATCTAGTGGTTCTCTCCCAGGGCCCAAAATGCCTTCAGCAGAAAAGGATTTCAACCGCTGATAACCCAGCAAAAGCAGAACCATACCGGGAAGCCGTACTTAAAATAGTGCCCCAGTATAATCGAGAAACCCAAATAGAGACCCTTTCATCCTTCTGTAACCTTTTGAGAAGAGATCATCTTTGAAGGATGTCCCATGAAATACCCGGTAGAAGGCTGTGTCACCCTGTAATGCAGCCAAACTGGAAATCACTCCTCAGTGAAAGCTAGTTTCAAATGTAAGAAATGATTTTAGTTTATCCTGGGTTGGATTTTTTTTTTTTTTTTACTTCTCCCAAATGATTCTAAATGTGTCCCAAACATTGTCTAGAAATCATGCTTACCCAGCAGTGAAGTAGAGAGTTTCAAAACTGAAAGAAAAGCTATGAGTGTCCCTGCTACTCTCAGCACAGCAGTGCCAAACAAGGCAAAGATAACAGTCCTGAGCTTTAACAACAAAACATTTCAGGGAGCAGGACTGACATGGATGAAAATGGCCTGGCTTCAGAGTCCCAAGGGAAGCTGGCACTCTGACTGCTTTTCTCTGGGGGGGGGGGGGGGGTCCCCAGGTAATTCATTAAAATATTAATAGTCTGTTGGCTCCAGGGCGGTGATCTGGAACAGATCCGGCCATACAGAAACCACATCCACACACAGAAGATACAGATCTCGCCAGCACACACTTCACGCCTGAGAAATTTGGCCCTGAAATGGTTCTGAAAACAACAGAGCAGCAATCAGTAGAAGCAACCAGAGTCTTCGCCACCTGCTTGAGAAAAACAGACTTTCTCAGGCAGGAAATAGATTTATATATGTCTCCATAACTTATATCACGCCACCACAAAACAGCCACTACCTAGAGCACGTGATGGGGGCGAGGATGTATGAGCTCCTGAGAGATTTTGCATCTTATTTTCTGATCGTTTTCTTCTTTCTAAATGCCCCAATTTTATGTATATCACAGTGTCCAATATTGTAATGTGACCTTCAGCTGAAGCTTGCTAACAGCTGAGTGACATTTACACACACACACACACACACACACACACACACACACACACACCGGTTTATTCCACAAGCTTCCTGTCTCCTCTGCAGACTGTGCTCAAACAAGTTTGCTATATTTGTTTAAGTAAACATGCAAAGAGGTAGGTCCTGTCTGAAAGACACAACAATTGGTAAGATGAGTTTAAAAAAATAGATGTGTTCCTGGGAAAAAAATCAGCTAATCCGGGTGCTTGATATCATATAAGAACGATCCATTCACTTGTTCATTACAATATTTAAATACGCTGTTTTACCATGTTGGCACAGCCTTATGGCATAAGAACTACCTGTAGGCTGGCAACTGCCTGAGGTATAAGACTTACATTTAGTATATAACCCACTCCTAAGGAGCAAGCTCAATACTTCCTTTCTTGTCATTCGGCTAAGTAAGAATATATGATTGTTGGACAAATCATCTACTTTATCCTTCTGGACAAACAAACAAAAAAAAGATGATTGATGATGTTCAGGTTTAGAAAGCACTCATATACAACAGCTTCTTGAAGAAAGTTTCTTTTTTAAAAAAATATATATTTTATTGATTTTTTACAGAGAGGAAGGGAGAGGGATAGAGAGTTAGAAACATCAATGAGAGAGAAACATTGATCAGCTGCCTCCTGCACACCTCCCACTGAGGATGTGCCTGCAACCAAGGTACATGCCCTTGACCGGAATTGAACCTGGGACTCCTCAGGCCGATGCTCTATCCACTGAGCCAAACCGGTTATGGTGAAAGTTTCATTTTTAACAAGGTAAATCAAACATTCTTCTCAGGGGGAGGAAATCTTTAAACATCCTTACTCCTAAAGAACTGTATTGCACGCTACTAAGCAGGAATGACAGAAGAACATTCCAGTAAGAACATAAAAATTGGGTTAAGGTTTTCAGGAAAATACAAAAGGAACAAAAGTGCTGCTTAGATAACAAACTCCAGGGATGGGAAAGCTTTAGGCTCCTCTGTTAATTCTACAATAGCAGGTAATTAACAAGAGGCTTAAAATACAGTTTTATTAAGATGCCTTTCTCACCTAAAAGGCTATTGGTCATCATAGCTGAATTGCTTCTGCAGTGATGGGTGTGGTCTTTCCACCACTTTTTTTTTTTTTTTTTTTTGTCTTTGGGCAAATTACTGAGTTTTCTGAGATTGTTTAATTTATTTGTAAAATGAAAGTAATTACTAAGTTAGAAAATGCTGTCTGTGTAAGTCAGAAACGATCAAATATCAGCCGTTTGGCCAGTTCTACTGAGTAAGTCACAACTTTTACGGACCTGGGAAGCCATGGAGACAGTCGACTGTGATCTGGATATTAATGTCCATGTCTTTGACTCGCTGATGGACAAATTGTGGAGAAAGCTTACTCAGGCCAAAAGGTCCCAGCAAGACAGGTTCACAACCAATTTATCCGTCAGGATCTTTGTCAGCTGTGCTAAAGGGCTGTGTAAGTACACAAACACGTGGATTTTTTAGTGCCCTGCACTGGAAGGGTGAAAAATAATTTTAGAGTATCTAAGAAAGCAGGAATTACTTTGAGAACATAACACAGTAGACAGAGTGCTGGCCTTGAAATAAAAAAAATATTCAGGTGAGAATCCCTATTCTGTGGTGAACTAGCTACATGACCTTGACATGTGGTATGATGTCTTTGATTTTCTGCTTCCTCATCTCTAAGATGGAAACGATAAGTGGGGCCCTAAGTGCCATACACCAACAATAATAACTAGCATGTTTTCAGTACTTACTGTGTGCCAGGCACCATACTTTATCACATTAACATCAGAACAGCCCTAAGGGGGAAAGTATGATTGCTAAAATTGCTCATAAATGAAGAAACGGGAGTTCAAAACCAGTAAGGGCAAAAACACATGGAAATTAAAAGGTAGAACTGAGATCTGAACCCCAGCAGTTTCATTCTAGAACTTACTTGCCTACCAACATGCTACACTGCTTTTCATCAAAGGGCCTTCCTTCTACTCTACTAGTAGATTCTATCACTCATTTGCTTTACTGGACCTTGATTTCCTCTTTAGCCTAATGAATGGATTGAACTAGACTCAGATTCTAAATGACTGATCTCAAACACCCACCCTGATCATTTTTGTTTGTAGCTCCCAAGAGCATTGTTCTCAGAAAGATTGCAAAAGCCATGTCTCGGTTCAGGGAAAACTAACATTATGATTAACTAGTGATGTTTGCCAAGGGTGGACAGTGAGGTATGGAGGCACTGAGAGCTTATTTGCTAATCCTTGGAGAGATAAGGTACCTTCTGACTGCTACACTCATTATTCTATCTGCATCTTCTCTTAGTAGCTGCTGAGAAATCAGCCGAGGGTGGTCTGGTCTAGCAAGGCTTGCCTGATAGGACAGGGCTGTCTTACAGAATTTTCTGCCATGTTCAAAATGTCAAATACAGCAGCCAGTAGGCACATGTGGATATTGAGTGCTTGAAATCTGAGTAGCTCTTTTTAAAATTTAAATGAATAAAAATATAAACTTAAGTAGACCCATGTAGCTAATAGTGCAGTTCTAGAACATATTTAGTTGGTTGTAGAGCAGTGGTTCTCAACCTTGGCTTCACATTAGAATCACCTGGGAATCTTTTAAAAATCCTGATTTCTGGGCCCCATCCTCCGGAAATTCTATTTCTTTGTTAGTAATGTTGTGGCCCCACCCCATTACAAAGAAACAGAATTTCCGGAGGATGTGGCCCAGAAATCAGGATTTTAAAAAGATTCCCAGGTGATTCTAATGAGCAGTCAAGGTTGAGAACCACTGGGCTACAGGAATGGAAACTACTAGGCTTCTGAAAGAAATGGGGTTTAGTCAGGACTTTCTGTCTTTCATTTCTTTTTTTTAAATCTTTATTTTTGAAAGTATTACATATGTCCCCTTTTTTTCTCCCACTGACTCCTATTGCCTGCCCCCACTTGCACCCCTCAGCCCAGGCCTTCACCACCCTGTTGTCTGTGACCATGGGTTATGTATATATGTTGGGGAGGGTTAGAATATGCAAGTTCTTTGGTTGATCTCTTCCCAACCACCCACATACCCTTCCCAGCCTTCTTGTGTCTTCCATTTCAAGCTTTCTCATTCCTTTCTGTATGTTAGCTATCCCTGCTTGGCCATGTCATCCAGGAGGCAGCTTGCCTGACCAGAACTTCCTCCAGGAAGGAAAGCCAGCCTGGTCTCTCTGTTTCCACATTTTAAAATAGCAAGAAAGAAACCAAGATGGCGACGTAGGTAACCACTTGTACTCGCCGCCTCCCACAACCACATCAAAATTACAACGAAAATACAGAACAACCATCATCCAGAGCCACCTGAAAGCTGGCTGAATGGAGGTCCTACAACTAGAGAAGTAAAGAAGAGAGCACACTGAGACTGGTAGGAGGGGCGGAGGTGAGGAAGAGGTTGGTCCGGCACCCACGTGGGCCGCTTTTTTAATTGGGAGGAAGATTGTCTCTGTAGAGGCTGCCTGAGGAGCAAGGAGTCCCAGCCCCTCACCAGACCCCCAGCCCAGGGTCCCAGAGCTGGGAAGTGAAGTCCCCATAACTTTGGGCTATAAATACCAGTGAGGATTGTGGCTGAGTAACCCAGAGGCTGCTGAAGATCCAGGTGTTCCTCTGAAAGGGCTGGTGCACAAACTTACATGGTCCCGAGCTCCAGCGCCAAGGGCCCAGACACACATGGGGAGGAACTGGATTGTCTGGCATCGGGGCAGGAACTCAGGGGCAGCTTTCTCCCGGGGCTGACTGGCAGCCATATCAGCATGGCCCACACTGTTTGCTCCTCCCTGGTGATTCCCTGAGACCCCGCCCCATCCAATTTGCAGCTCCACCCAACCTGTGTCCACCAGCTTTTCCATATGAATGGCCTGTCCCTGCTCAGGTTCAGACTTTGTTAGAATCTCTCAAACAAGCTGCAGCTGGCCTCAGCATTCCCCAAACCTATCAATAAAAAGCCAAGACCCAGCACTAGCACCAGCCTGCTTTGCTGCACAGCTGGGCCTCACCTCCTGTACAGCAGCTCTCCCACTGTAGTTGCAGCTGGTCCTCACAGCCAATTGGCCCGGAGGTCAACTCCTCCCGGAGACACTAACAGCAATCAAGGCTCAACTACAAGACAGCGCACACACAGCCCACACAGGAGCACACCTGGTGAAAGAAATAGACTTACAAGTCCAGGAAGCCCAGAGAGTGCAAACAAGAGGGATCCAAAGAGGCCCACACCAAGACACATTGTAATTAAAATGCCAAGGGCTAAAGACAAAGAGAGAATCTTAAAAGCAGCAACAGAAAAGAAATGAGTTACCTACAAGGGAGCACCCATATGACTGTCACCTGATTTCTCAACAGAAACTTTGCAGGCCTGGAGAGAGTGGCGAGAAATATTCAAAGTGATGAATAGCAAGGGCCTACAACCAAGATTACTCTACCAGCAAAGGTCTCATTTAGAATTGAGGGTCAGATAAAGAGATTCACAGTCAAGCTAAAGGAGTTCATCACCACCAAACCAGTATTATATGAAATGTTGATGGGTAGTCTTTGAAAAGAAGAAGAGATAAAAAATGTGAACAATGAAATGGCAACAAATACATATCTATCAACAATCTAATCTAAAAATAAAAATCAATGATCAAGAAATGTAATGAACAAAAAAGCCTTTTGCGTAAAACAGAATCAGAAGCATGAAAGCCTGGAACAGACTGACAAATCGCAGAGGGAATGGCGGGGGGAGGAGGGTGAGAAGAGATTAACCAAAGATCTTACCTATGGACACAAACAGTAGGGTGGTAAAGGCCTGGGTGGGGCAGGCCCCGGGTGGAAGGCAATGGGGGAAAAACAGGGGAACGTCTGTAATACTCTCAACAATAAAGATCAAACAACAACAACAAAAAATAATAAATAAAATAAAATAGTAAGAAAGGACTCTGGCCCATCCTGGGTCTGGTGCCACACTTGAGCTATCAAGTGAGGAGGAGTGGAGAGCAGAATCATGTCTTAATATGGACATCCCTAGGAGAAGTCACAAAGTTGGAATGGGGCGGGGGGGGCAGTTCCCACAAAAGAAGGAGGAGGTGTTGTCCCAGAAAGGATGGAAAGAGAAGTCAGGAAAACACAACAGTGCGTTTTCATTGCAGGAACAGTGGGGTGACATAACAAAGACAGCACATATTCATGAGCGAAGGCGTTTTTCTTTCTTATAAAGCAGACCAAGCATGGTAGGGAACTTTGCCATCTACAGAGAGGCAGGTGCTTTCCTCCCTTATTGAGCATCCAAGGAAAGCAACCCAGATGCTTTAATGACTTGGGCTGTGGAGGTGAAGGAGAGCCTTGCTTTTAAAAGCACAGTGTGTTGATCCATTAATTGTATCAGGAAATTGAAGAGACGCTTTGGTTTTATATTTGATTATCTCAAGACCTATTGAATAAAAAAAGGATTTTTGCCTCATTAGCAGTAAAGCATACCAGCATAATGATGGATCGTTCAAAGTATTATTTCCTTATTTTTGGTTCTAATCAGTAGATTTAATAAGGAAGAGCCAGGTTCAATAAAGGATACGTCTGGCTTCAAATGATTAATCGATTTTTATGGAACTCACATGCTGTCCATTTCTTTGGGGAATGACAAGACAATGGGAACCGCAACTCCCCGCAGCCCTCCCTAACCCTCCCCGCCAGCTTCGCTTTGACTAAATCGGCTGCAGTGGACTGTCTTGGGGCATTCTGACAAAGGTGCATCCTTTGTCTCTCACATCCTGAATTGATGCTGTAGGTAATTAGCTTTGGGACTGAGGTCGCTTTCATCTGTAAGCAAGTCAACTAAAGGGTTTTTCCTTTGCTGCTTGAAACGTGGATCTCTTGCTTCCATTCCCCCTTTGACTCTCCTCCGGGGCTCCTTTAATTAGGATGTCAAATTGCATCCTACTGTGGGGAGCTGAACTTTTTGAGATTGTTCCAGGGCAAACATCTCTTGAGTTGGGGAGGGAGGGGAAGGGAGGGGAGACAATTTTTCTTTGTAATGTCATCTCCAATTCCTCCGGGCAGCAGATGAGCTCTTCTTGTGCATTAACCACAAGGAGTGAGGCTGTGACAAGCTGCAGATGCTGTCGATGCAGATGAAAGCATGGAGTCAGTGGGAGATAAACAGAAGTGCACGCCAAGATGGGCAGAGCTGGCTTGAGTGACTGAGCCTATCTCTTGGAATTGGAATATAAACCAAAAAAAATTAAAATCCTGTGAATGCCTCTTGCCAGGGCATTTTAACTACTTAAAAACATGAATGCGGCTTATGTCTTGCTTTATCTCCAAAGACTGGGGAGGGACAGCAGATACCTGGTGTGTCTGCTGCCCATTCCTCACATTCCTTCCTCCGTAGCTGATGTTGCTAATCACTCACGACACTTCCCTGCTGAGCCCACATGTAGACGCACACCGCTAGGCAGTCACCACCAACTGGTCCAAGTTGGCACAAAGGATGGAATCTATCTGCAGCCCCCAGTCCAGAACGCTGTAAGCATTTGGTAAATACCTGTTGCATGCACAAGTGAATGAGAGCATGCTTCTGGAGACCGGGGGCTTCAGTGCTACTCTCCTTTCTTGCATTTGGAGTGCTTTTTTGTTGTTGATCCTCAGATGCTCCCAAGGAGTCATATCCATTGTTGTTCTTTAATTTAGGTTCGTGATACTGCCCTCCAATTTTATCTAAAACAGGAATAAAAATATGTTGCCCTCAAGCTGTGTTTGTCCTGGTATTCTGTTACATCTGGGTGTGTCTAGGGGACTGGTGCAGTGGGTCTCGGAATTGCCTTCCAAAACATAGGATGTGAGTATCTCAGTTTGGGTCTAAGGCAGCTGAACAGGACGGAAGGGAGGTAAAATCAAGGGATATTGAATCTGTTACTCTGATCATGTGCTAGCCCAGTCCTATGCCAACGTCTAAGGGCAAGTGAGTTACAGTGGAAGGTCCAGGAAAAACCACAAAAGGCCAGTTCAATAACCTAATCATGATATGATACAAGTGTCAAGCCCTAGGGGCCCTGGGCAATGGGGAATGCCACCCTTTCAACATGGCCGGCAAGGCTCCTTGGCAGGGTCGGTGTGGAGAGCAACGATTAGGGCAGCTTGTTTTGGCACCTTCCATCATCGTCCCACACCATTCACTTAGCTGCTGCTTTTCGGTTGACTCTCCTGGGAGGTATCACCATAGGGAGTTGGAGTCAGAGTTGAGGCAAATAAATGGCAGACCCCACAGGGCACACAAGAAGACAGCCTTTACCACTTACAGGCGAAGCATCAGTTGGGGGCGCTCAGAACTACTTGGGAGTGATATTGGCGTAGCCGGCAGGAATTCCTGCCCAGCATGTGGGGAGAGATGAGAAGCAATGCTAAAGTGTTGTTGG
This sequence comes from Myotis daubentonii, assembly GCF_963259705.1. Classification (NCBI taxonomy): domain Eukaryota; kingdom Metazoa; phylum Chordata; class Mammalia; order Chiroptera; family Vespertilionidae; genus Myotis; species Myotis daubentonii. The sequence goes on along the minus strand of NC_081856.1, from coordinate 31,281,469 downwards.
CATTTACCTTTCCTCGACTGAGAAATTCAGGATGCAGGTATTTTGAAGACTTTGAGCACGAAGGAAACACATACACCTCAAAAAAACAAAACAAAAAAAACCCCAAAAAACAAAAACCAAAAAAACCCTTTCAAATGAGGTTAGTATTTTCTTCACAACAGCTTGATCAATAGAATGCATTAATTTAATACCTGCTGGTGACACAGCATTTGGCTTGCCACAAAGTGAACCCCACAGCATTCAGTCCCCCAGGAGTGCATACAAGCTTAAAGTACTTGTACACACTGTAACGGCCAAATAAGAACCTCAAAGCAATGCACAGATTGTTGGTGCAACATTCTATCACATACAGGTCATTTTGCTAAGAGGACTGCAAGCTGCTGGAAGCACATAAATATATTATCCAATTTTCTTGACCAAAATAAAAGCTCAGAAATTCAAAATGACAGGAGCCAGGTCTGTATGGCTGTAGGGGAATCTAAGCAGTCTAGAAAATTTGATTAACTCAATTTGCCCCAGTTCCTTAGGGAAGCTTCGGAAATCAAAATTACTATTTAATAGTCCAAGTAGTAAATTTGGATTGAACGGATCTGTCTGACCTTCCTTTACTTCTTTCTGAGACACAATCTTACCTGAAGGGTCAGAGCAAATGGAAGTAAAGACATAATAGCATTATTGAATCTCCAAAGTGCACATAACCCCTGAACCTCTGAACCTCTACCCTGGACAAATAAGAAAGAAATAAAATTAAGGGTTTATGGAGAAAAAACTCCAATGTCCTTGGATCAAACTTAATCCTCCTAGAGTTCTCTGAAGAATGAAATCATGTGAGCCAATGTGGTATAAAGCAGTTCTCAACCTGTAACGTCCACCAAGGTCATTTGGAGACCTTGTCATAACACAGACTGCTGGGCCCTGCCCCCGGAGTTTCTGATTCAGTGGGTTTGGGCTAAGGACCAAAAATGTCCATTTCTAACTAATTCGCAGGCGATGCTCACAGTACTGCTCAGGGGAACACAGATCGAAGGCCAGTTGTGAAATGATTGGTTACCATGGTCTGAACCAGTCATTTCACTGGGCTTGTAAAATGATAACTTTTTAATTGTATCCTTTGGTTTGTATTCATTTGCGGAAGTTGTTCTGTGTAGAACAGTGGTTCTCAACCTTGGCTGCACATTAGAATCACCTGGGAATCTTTTTAAAATTCCGGATGAGGCCCAGAAATCAGGATTTAAAAAGATTCCCGGGTGATTCTAATGTACAGCCAAGGTTGAGAACCACTGGGGTAGAAGAACTTTCCTGTAGCCGTGAAAGTTATGTGACAACTCCTAAAATACAGATCAAACCAGAAAGGCATATCATTTGCTCTGGCCAAAGAAATATGAGTAAAAATGATGCTATGTCTATTCCAAGCTGAAGTTTTAAAAAACATAGCACGTTTCTCCCAGCCCTGTTCTGTTCCTGCATTTGGCCATGGGAAGAGCATACCCAAGAGCATGCCTCTTGACCCTGGGCCCTGGAGGAAAGGTACAACGAGCTCACATGAACCTGCCCTTTAACCTAAAGCAGAGCTGACCTGCAGTCCTGTGAGCAAGAAATTAATTTATATATTCACTAATAAGAAAGATTTCTGAGTACTTGCTTTGTTTTTTGTTATAAGCCGTTGAGATTTGGGCATTGACTTGTATGCAGTGTTATTGGCATAACTGTTGACTAATACTACAGGTGCGTATGATTTGAAGTTCTCATGTGTCTTTGATGGCCAGCCTCTCAGTGCTCTTGGAGCTCCTCAGCTTCACCAAATCGTTCCCTCTTGAGCAGTGGGGTTATATGGCTGGGAACAGAAGCTTTGACTATTTCGGTCCATAGGTTCCAGACCCTGAGAGGACTCAAGACTAGTGGAAAGCCACAGCCTGGGCCAAAATGCAGGTGGTCATGCTTATATATAAGTAGACGCATCTTAACTTCAATAGCAATACAGGGATTTTTCACTTGATTATAATATGCTGGATGAAATAAAATTAACTTTCTAATAATTAGCCGCAAATTTTCATGTGTTTATCTTTACCATCTGCTATCCAGCTCTGCTAAGCTAGAAGCCTCAAATCCATCAACCAGTAAATAGTTCCTTGGGTTTCACTTCAGGGACCAATTAAAAGTATCAACATATTTTCTTCCATTAGGCGGGGAGTTTTTCCTCCAGCTGTTGGGATCTGGGGTTTTAAAAGTATGAAGCATGATTACCCAGGGAGAAGGCACTTGAGACAGTTGGAGGAAAACAGATTCTGTTGAAAGCTCCTTTATGGGAACTGGTTTATGCAAGTTTGTGGTTCCGCCCTTCCCACTTGCTTCAGGGGGCACACGCCTTATGGAACTTGTACACGCTACAGCTGCTGCTGCCGCAGGGAAGTGGCTGCTCCCAAACCTGGAGGGAGAGCTCCTGGCAGATAACCCAAGGGCTGCTGTTTTATCACGCGTGCAGGCACAGCTCCCCTGGAGGAGGACTGTGAATGAGAGAAGACAAAGAAGGAACCTGGGAGCTACCTAGTCATCTAGAGTCAACGTCCTTCTGGGAAAAGGGAGCTTGCTCGACATCAAGACACCAGACCTGGCCATCAGCATGGCTCCTCCAAGTCACAGGCTTTGAATTCTGACTGAGGTTGGAATCTCAGTTCTGTCTCAAATTAACTATATGCATAGAGAGTCAGTTACCTGCCCTTCTGAGCCTTTGTTTCCTTATACGCTAAAAATAAATGCAAACTGTATAGTATTGTTTTAATGATTTAGGTACATAGGCATAAAGCACCTAGCGAAGTATCCAGCTCCTCACAGACACACACAAAAAAATTCATTCACATCTGCGATCAGTTGAATAACTGACCCCAATTTTTCACCCCTGCCTGAATCCTTACCGTTGACATGACTGCTTCCTTGGCAGAGTGTACTTTCCCATCCCTTGCTTTGAGCTTGATCACATGACTTGCTTTGACCAATGAATGTGGGCAGAATTGACAGCATGCCTGTTCTGAGACTAAGCCTTAAGCAGTCTTACCTGTTTCCACTTGCCCTTTGCACTTCCACCGTTAACATAGAAACACGCTGGCTGGCCTGCTGGTCCAAGAAGAAGATGAGAGACATATGGAGCAGGGCTGTCCCAGCAGGTCTGCAAAGCTACCACACCAAGCGCAGCCCAGAACATCCAAGTGCCACCAACATAAGACATCTGAGTAATAATAAATAATAGTTGTTTGAAGCCACAGAGTTTTGAGGTGGATTCATTTAGGCTAGAATATCTCACAGCTATGTCACCTCACATTCCTTGCCTGAGTTCCAATTGCATTTCTGCCCTAGATTTATTGAATGGTTATCTTTGGCATTGCTAATATTGCTGAGTAGGCTCAGAAAACAGTTTGCTTAAATGCTTCACAGAAACTTCTGCTGAATTATTGGTTTAGATCTTAATTTCCAAACTCAGGTGTGTTACAAGAAAAGTAACTTGGTTATTACAAATCCCCTATTCTGCTGGGTAACAGAAATGTTTCTAGATCACATTAGGGTTTCTTCTCCCTCCAGGGTGGTGTTGAAGTTTGGGAGGCTTCTCATAGGGCATGATAAGGAGGTGTAAGGGGTTGGAAGGGACAGATGGATACTGTTGTTCCTGGTTGTTGATCCCTGCCGGTCTCTGCTGGAACGTCTTGGTCTGTATCAGCAAGGATCCAGAGTTTGATTCATTTGGGGCTAACCTCCTCTTGGAAGCCTGTAATTATTTTCAACTCAAGGAAACTTGGGGCTGCTCTCAAACATGCGGAAATTGTCCTGAAGCATCTACATCTTGTTGGGCTGAAGAGAAAGATAAGACATTGGTGTTGGGCCTGTCTGTCTGGAAGCACCAGGTGGACATTTCCACTCCAGGCTCTTCTTGTCTCTCCAGATTCTCACAAAGAAGGCATAGGTCCCTTTTGCAAATAGATGCCCAGGCCTTCCTGAGGCCTCTCCCATTCCTTCCTCCTGGACGGAGCATGAGTTATGGCAGGATGTCCAAATGTTTCTCAGGAGTCCACATGCTTTTTCCCTCTAACTCTCCTCATTTCTCCCACTCTGAGGAGCTTTGCTGTTTTCTTTTCCATCACTGAAGAGACCTAGACTTTTGTAACTCAAAAACCGAGAAAAGACTTTTCTCTTTTTTATCTGCATAATTGCTATCTTGAAACACAGAGTATGTAAAATCCCAACTGTGGCCTGCATTGGTTAAAGAGTCTGGGGAAACAGGCAATTACAAGAAAAACTCCCACAAACTTACATCAGTTGATATTTTAAAACGACTTTCCTTCACAGTTGCATGTAATCGTTTTATGGAAGACAACATATAATATGCAAAATGTTGCTTTTCATATGCACCATGATGGATTTCTCTTTTATTCTGTTACTTAACTCTAGGAGATGTTGGGTAAATGAGTTAATAATGGAATTTCTCCATTAACTCTTAGTCCTAGTTGTGTTTGGGTTTGTTTGTTTGTTTTTCGTTTTGGATGTTCATTCTTTGATCCAGCTGTACTTATGCCAGGATTAACCAGAGAAGCTGCCAGCTGTGATTTGCAGATGTGTTCCAGTCCCACAATGCCAGAAAAATTCAATTATGCATACTAAGGTCATCTCCATAAAGCATGACCATACTGACATTTCACAGCGAATAGTGGCCATCAAAATGTTTAGCCAGGAGCAAATTGTATCTGTGTATATTACAATGGCCAAAATAACAGGTGTAAAACCAGTGTTTTAGCTATATTTACGGCCAAATTGAACCAGGCAATGATCCAAGCAATAGGTTGGCGCTCAGCCTAATTTGAGCTGAGCAAGGGTGATTTCATGCTGTAAAGTGGGAACAAAAATGCAAGCTATATAGTGTGTATTGAAAGTTCAAACAGAATAGAACCTCCTGGAGAGAGTAGATATTGAGATGAACAAGCTGGCTTTTGAGTATTTATCTCAATTTTCAAGTGAGTACCGGGGACAAGATAGGATTGTCACATGCAGTACCACCCTAGGAGGCATTCTCTGGAGAGCTACTTCCAGCTGTTGTGTTCCTCAAAACATTAATATCTACGAAGTGTTTAAGGAATTCTATTTTTAGCCATGATTAAGTAGAGGGTGAGGATTTACTCTGTTACCTTAAAAAACAAAAACAGATCAAGTAGACAATATAAAGGTTTGCAGACATTGGACAATAGGGCGGGAGAGTGAGTGATGGGAAAAGAGAACCAAAAGAGATGATTTGTTTCTCTTATGATTCCTCCTCTTGGTGACTAAAGAGAGCATTCAGGTAGGTTTGCAGGGAGGGGAAGCCAAACAATGGCAAGAAGTCTTCCGGAGGCGATCAGGCAGAGTTGCAAACGTGGGCAGCCTACGGTGGGGACAACAGCCAGAGCTGTGCCTGCTTCACCGAGAGGAGAGCTCTGCACCAGACAGAGCTCTGGGGATCTAAAGAGGGTTCCCTCGGGGTCTTCAGTTGAGCACCGTTCAGTGCATTCATATTAGGAAACAACCTGAGAGCAGAAAAGGAATCAATAGGAAGAACCCCTGGGGCTCATTATAAATAGACTTCAAATACAATAAATATTTAAAAGGTTTTCAGGGAGAAGTAAAATGATTCCAGATGGAAATCTGGATCTCCAAAAAGAAGAGGGAAACCAGAATATATAAACGCATGAGTAGAGGTAAAGCATTTCTAATTTTATAAATATCTCTATAATTGACTGTTTAATAAGAAAATGTGGGATATATAACATATGTAGAAGTCAAATGCCTATCAACCACAGTACAAAGGTCTTGAGAGGAGAAATGGCAATAAACTGTTGTAAGTTTCTTATACTGTACAGGAAGTGGTAAAATATTACTTGACTATCGACTGTGATAAGGTAAAGTTGTATCCAATAAACCCTAAAACAGCTATTATAAAAGCAAAACAAAGCATTTACCCAATAGCCAATGAAGTTAAAATGAGATTTTAAAATATTCAATTTTTTCAAAAGGAGGCAAAAAGAGGAAAAAGGAATAAAAAAAGATGAGAAAAATAGAAAACAAATACCCAAGTGTTATATTTAAATTAGCTATATCAATGATCTCATTAAGTGGGAATCATCGAAACCTGCCAATTAAAGGGCATAGATTCTCAGGCTGAATAAAAATGCAAGACCCAACAATATGCTGCCTGCAAGTAAGGCTCTTTAAATATAATGAGACAATAACTTGAAAGTAAAAAATAAATAAAAGAGGCACTAATTAGGTTGGTTCAACAGTTTAAAAAGTAATCAAGCAATTCATCATAGTAAGAAGCTAGAAAAGGAAAATGATAAAATAATTTCAATTGATGTAAAAAAAAAAAAAGCATTTCACACAATGTAACATCCATTCAGGATAAGAACTCTCAACAAAGTAGGATTGAAAAGTCTTCCTAATCCTGAAAAAGGACTGCCATAAAAGACCTACAGTAACATTCTACTCTTAATGGTGAAAGAATAAAGGCTAGAGATCAAGAACCGGGAGGAATGTCTGCTATCTGTGTCTGTTTAACATTGAACTGAAGGTTCTAGCCGTTCAATAAGACAACTAAAAGACACGGAAGTAAGATGTAAAACTGTCTTTATTGACAGATAACATGATCATCTGTGTGGAAAATCCTAAGGATTTCACCAAGAAACTACTAGCACTAAAAGGAGTTTAACCGGATTTTAGAATGAGAAGTCAGTATACAGAAATCAGTTTTGTTTGTATATATTACAAGCAATCATAAAGTAATATTAAAATACAATGTCATTTACAGGGACATCAGGAATTATAAAACTCTTGAAATAAATTTGACAAAAGAGACATACAACCTATACATTGAATACTATAAAACGCTGAAAAGGAAAATTAAAGGTGGCCTAAATAAATAAAGAGTTATTTTCATGGATTATAAAACTCAATAATAACATGTCAAGTCTCCTCAAATTGATTTATAGATTCAATGCAGTCTCAATGAAAATTGCAGTAGGTTCTGTATGTGTGCCTGTGTGTGTGTGTGTGTGTGTGTGTGTGTGTGTGTGTGTAAACTAGCCAGCTGTTTCTAACACTAGGTGGAAATGCAATGGACTTAGATTAGCCAAAAAAAAAAAAAAAGAATAAAGTCCAGAAATAGACTGTTGTAAGTTTCTTATACTGTACAGGAAGTGGTAAAATATTACTTGACTATCGACTGTGATAAGGTAAAGTTGTATCCAATAAACCCTAAAACAGCTATTATAAAAGCAAAACAAAGCATTTACCAAATAGCCAATGAAGATAAAATGAGATTTTAAAATATTCAATTATTTCAAAAGGAGGCAAAAAAAGAAAAAGGTTAACTGACTTTTCATAAATGTGCTAAGTTAATTAACAAGGAAAGGATCATCTTAACAATTAAATGATGTTGGAATGATTAGGGAGCCAGATGCAAATAAATAAATCTCAACCCTTACCTCCCATCACGTACCTAAGAGCCACTGACCTACATAAAAGAACTAAAATTATAAAACTTCCAGAAGAAATCATAGGAGGACATCTTAGTTACCTGGGATTTGGTGAAGATTGTTTAATAGGACATGAGAAGCACAAACTATACAAGTAAAACATCAATAAATTGGAATCTATTAAAATTACTTAGTTTGCTCTTAAGGAGTTCATGTTACAAAAATAAAAAGACCATCAGGAAAAAGATATTTGCCAAACACAAATCTGCCAAAAGGACTTGCAACTCTTTAAATAAAGATCCTTATATCTCAATAATAAGAAGGGGAACAACCCAGTAAAAATAGCAAAAAAAAAATAAAAAATGAACAGGCACCTAACCAATATAAATGGATGGATTGTAAAATAACCCATGAAACTATAGTTAGCACCATTACACATTAGGCAAATATAAATAAAAACTACAATACACCCAGCCAGTGTGGCTCAGCAGTTGAGTGTCCACCTATGAACCAGAAGGTCATGGTTCGATTCCCAGTCAGGGCACATGCCCGGATTGCAGGCTCTATCCCCAGTGTGGTACATGCAGAAGCAGCAAATCAATGATTCTCTCCCATCATTGATGTTTCTAACTCTCCCTCTCCCTTCCTTTCTGATAGCAATTAAAATATATATATATATATATATATACATATATATATATATATATATATATATGGCTAATATGCAAAGTGTCTCCTCAGGAGTTCATTCGATTACTCACTATAACGTGTGCTGACCACCAGGGGGTGGTGCAGAATGAGGGAAGGCCCTGCTGGCAGCCAGAAGGAAGGCCCCAGCCAGCAGCCAGAAGGCCCTGATAGGCCCTTGATCGCCGGCCAGGCCTAGGGACTCTACCTGTGCATGAATTTTGTACACCAGGCCTCTAGTATATATATAAAAAAACCCACAATACATGTCACACACACTTAGAATAGCTCAAACTCAAAGGACTTATCAGATCAAATGTTGATGAGGATACAGAACAACTACCTTCTCGTACCTTGCTGAGGCAAATGTAGAATGGTGAAGAAATATGCAGTCACTTCTTTAGACATTAAACATACACCTTCCCTATGACCCAGCCATTCCAGTCTTGAGTGTTTACTCAAGAGAATGAGAGCATACGTCCACCCAAAAAGTCGCATACAAATGTTCACAGAAGCTTTATTTGTTACAGCAGAGAATGAAAAAGTCCCATTCACTAACATGTATGAATACTTAAATTGTGATATATCTTTGCAATGGAATATTACTCAGCAACCAAAGGAAACAAACCAGATTCATGCAACAACATAAATGAATCTCAAAATAATTGTGCTGAATGAAAAAAATGCCAGACAGACAACCAGCATACTTTATATAGAATTCCAGAAAATGCAAACCAATCTGTACTGACAGATCAGTGCTGGCTTGGTTATGGGGAATGGGGAAGAACTGGATTACAAAGGGACCCAAGGAACACATTAAAGTGATAGTCTGCTCATTTACTTGACTGTGTTGACGGTTTCACAGGTATACTAGTATGTATATGTATGTATATGTATATATATATATATATATATATATATATATATATATATATACTCATAAAATTGTACAGTTTAAATGTATGCAGTTTATTTTATGCCAAGTATGCCTCAATAAAGTTGTTATTTTTTTAAAAAGGCACTTCATGAAAAAGAGAGTTTGCTTGGTATAGACTGCCATGATCACTAACACATATTTTGTATTCCAACTGGGAGCACAATTAGGTGGCGTGTATCCCTCTCTCCCCCCTTACAGTTATCTGAGGTCTGGCCAATGAAATCCATGAAGTGTGGCAGAAGAGATGAGTATCATTTCCAGGCTGAGCCAAAAAACACCCTTTTGGATAATCATGCACTCTCTCTGTTAGGCAGATTTTGACTGAGTTGTGATTACTCCAAGAACTCTGACTGAACCTGACGGAGCCACAGAATGGAAGGAGCCCGGAACCCTGGATCACCGCTAGGAGCAGAACTGCCTAAGAAACCCACGTGACTAGATCCACCCTCTTTGAACTGTTTTGAGAGTGATAAACATTCCTTTGTTGATAAATTAAGATTTGGATATATTTTTTCTGTAATAGCAGCTAGCCTTATATTAACCATTAGAGAATTCCACTCCTTTATTTGGGATAATACTATGACCCAAACAACAACATCAAAACAAAAACAGGAACAAAAAACCCTAAAATTTGTAGTATTAACTTAGCAGTCAGGTGAGAAAAAAAGACACAACAGACTATATATCTGGGAACTCTGTTAGCTCATTGGGTAAAAATTGGGTAAAATTTTCATCTAGGATAACTTGGGAGACACGCTCCTACTGAGCCATTAGCAATCTCTGCCCTATTCTTCACACCCCTTCTCCTCTGTGTGGTGTCAAATCTCCCTCTGCTGCTCTCCTATCAGATCCCTGTGATGGCATCGAGGGTACACCTGGATGGTCCAGGTGCACTATCGCCCCATCTCCAGATCCTTCACGTAAGCACAGTCCACAGTGTTCCTTTCTTCGAAACAAGGTAACATTGCCAGGTTTCAGGTATCAGAACCTCATATCTTTGGGTGTCATCACTCAGCTTACCGACAAAGTGATCCATTATTCAACACTGGCAAAGCTTTAAATCTGCTACGGTAAATATGTTCAAATAACTAAAGGAAACTGCTTCTAAAGAAATTTTTTCTTTTTTAAAAAGTATGAGAAGGATGCCTCACTCAACAGAGACTACCAATGAAGAGAGAGAAATTGTGAAGGAGAACAAAATAAAAATCTTGGAACTGAAAAGTGAAATAAAGGAAGTGAAAAATTCGTTAGACAGGCTCTAGCACATGTGAACAGGCAGAAGAAAGAAGAGCAGGCAGTCTGAGGCCAGCACTTAGAACTTGGTTGGTATATGTCACAAAGAAACTTCCAGCACACGGTTTAAAAAAATGTGTAGCTCCAATAAAAATCACATTTTGGAGGAAGAAGCTTTTTCCTGTGTGGAAAAGAAAGAGCAGAAAGACGAGTTATGGGCTTATTCTAGAAGGTACAATTTTTTTTTTATCTTTCAAAAAAAGATAAAAGAATGAAGAAATATGAGAGCCTCAAAAGCCTGGCAGATACCATCACATATACTAACAGACACATAATGGAAGGAGAGAGAGAAAAGAGCATTATGTATCTCTTACTGGGGGTTGTGATGTAGAAAGTTGGCAAAGCGCTGATCTAAGGAGATACTATAATTCCTTTTGGAAGACAGTGATGCCTTGATAGAGGAGATAATTTATTGGTTCAAATTCCAAACCTGTGAAGTTGAGGCCAAGTAATTGCCTATAACCTAACCAAACTACAAATGCCATTTGTCTTGCCCTCGCCGGTTTGGCTCAGTGGATAGAGCATCGGCCTGGGGACTGAAGGGTCCCAGGTTCGATTCCGGTCAAGGACATGTACCTTGGTTGCAGGCACATTCCCAGTGGGGGGTGTGCAGGAGGCAGCTGGTCAATGCTTCTCTCTCATCCATGTTTCTAGCTCTCTACCCTTCTCCCTTCCTCTCTGTAAAGAATCAATAAAATATATATTTTTTTAAAAAAATGTAATTTGTCTTCTGTGATGGCTCTCACATGGACTAGGGACACCCAAGGCTCCTGTAGGACCAGAGTCTATTGAAGTTGCCTTAGCAACCAAAGGACCCACATCAGCACCTGATGAGAGTTTGTATGTGTCCATCGTATAATAAAGTGCTACGGCTTTGACTTGTGTAATCTCCTTTAATCCTCACAAAAGCTCTCTGTGTTGCTCCAGTTTTACAGACTGAGGTTCAGGACAAGTTTACACTTTGTCCAGCTGTATGGAGCTGGACAAGAGCTGAGCTGAGAGACGAATGGGTCTCATCTGACTCCAAGTGAGCCAAATGCGGTACAAGTTGTTCACCCTCCAACACGACACGTGTGCATCTGCATTCTACCTGTGAACATATTTAAAATGACGATAAAGGCTCTCATTTATCTCACTTTATTTACAGTTACTTTTTATTGGTGTGCTGGCATACCTCAGAGATATTGCAGGTTTGGCGACAGATCACGACAATAAGGAGAGTCATGATCTTTTGCCTTCAATTTGTACTTAGAACATCTGTCTATAATTGACCTATCACGTTATATTCGTTTCAGGTGTACAATATAACAGTTCGATATCCTATATTATAAAAGCCCAGCAACCGAGCGGTGGAAGGACCAGAATGACCGGTTGGCCAGTCGCTATGACATGCACTGACCACCAGGGGGCAGATGTCCAATGCAGAAACTTCCCCCTGGTGGTCAGTGTGCTCCCAAAGTGGGTGCGCTGCTTGGCTGACAGGGATGAACGTCGCTCCCACAGTGGGCCGATCCTCACAGGCCACGCCACCCCCCTCCCCCCCCGCCACCAGTGCAGGATTCCCATACACCGGGCCTCTAGTTTGTATATATTGCAAAATGATACCACAACATGCCCAGTTAACATCTATCACTATACATAGTTATAATTTTTAAAAATTGTGATTATTAAGAAAAATATTGTTTACTATCAAAATTAAGTGTCATGGTATCAAGACCACTCATTCGTAATACAGTAAAAAAAAAAAAGAAACCAGAAAATATGTTACCAACACTTTTCATAAAATAAGGGTGTGTTCTCCAAAGATTTCTAAATATCTCTTGGTTTCATGGGAAGATAGCCTGTCACAGAAAGCTCCTATAGATGATGACAAATATTTATTGGGCTAGATAAGCAGATTTGAAAAACACAACCTATTAAGGATGACTCGCCGAACCGGTTTGGCTCTGTGGATAGAGCATCGGCCTGTGGACTCAGGGGTCCCAGGTTTGATTCCGGTCAAGGGCATGTACCTTGGTTGCGGGCACATCCCCACTGGGGGGTGTGCAGGAGGCAGGTGATCGATCTCTCTCATCGATGTTTCGGACTCTCTATCCCTCTCCCTTCTTCTCTGTAAAAAAAATCAATAAAATATATTAAAAAAAAAGAATGACTCTAAGCTATCAATACATTTAACAAAGAAAAAAGCCAATGGTTCTGTTTTCAGATTTAAAAAAACACACACAACAAAAAATAAGAAAAAGAAAAAATTTCAGAAATAGGCTAAAGAGAGTGGACCGTGAAGCAACAGCTCCCCTTACAGTGCCTGAGAAGGTTTTCCTCTTTTCTTGGTCAGTTTTCAGGCCGCTGCCCCGATTCAAATATGTTGATTCTCACCCTGGCCAGTGTTGCTCAGTGGTTGGAGCGCCAGCCCGGGGGGGGGGGGGGGGGTGTCAATTTTCAGCAATCGATGTTTCTGTTTATCTATCTCTCCCTCCCTTCACTCTCTCTAAAAATCAATGAAAAAAATATCCTCGTGTAAGGATTAACAAAAAAAAAATATGTTGACTCGCAGGAAACTTCTCCTTTTATCAGAAACTACTGTCCGGACTAGATTTTAAATACTCCCATTCAGTGGAAAGTGGCTTTGAAAAGTCTAATGAGTCCCCTTCATAACACAAGTTCAACTTTTAAAAAGATGGAAAAAACACACAAACTAATTCTCACACGTGAAAGGCGAGTTGGTGAGAGATGCCCAAAGCTGTCGGAGGGCGGGCCTCACAGTGAGACTGGTAGGAAGGACATAAATTCACCTAATTTTGCCTAAGCCTTAGAAACCCCCGGCACTTCGCATAGTGTGTCTGGTCGCCCACCTCTTAATTTCTAGTCTTGCCACTAGATGGCACCACTCTCCAACTGTTCATGTTGAACCAAGCTGGGCTGGAAGCTGAAGGAAAAACCATAGGGAGTGTCCCTGTCTCCCCCCGAACGATTTATTAAATCAGCAAACTCTGCTTTCAAAGGAAGTTTCAGACATCAGGAAAAGGAAATGTTCGAATTGCTCTTTTTCATCCTGAAATTTTGTGAATACTTAAACATAAGATCCTTGAACACATGTCAACCAGAAACTTGCACTATTGAAAAGCGAATAATTCCACAAGCCATTATCAAGCACGCTATTATTCTTCGTTTTTGAGACGCTGTCTCCTAATCAGTGCAAAAGCAAGCCATGATACGTTTCCCTTGAGAAAGTTCTCATTGCTCGTGCTGAGTTGCATTTTTCTCTGGGGGCTGGAGAGGTGGACCGGCTGGCAGTTTCTAATACAGACTTTCAGCTGGCCGCAGTTACTGATTCAGCAAACACACATGCACACGCATGCACAAACACGTGCGCGCACACACGGCCGCTCCTCGGAAAACCTGAACGGTAACACACTGCGCTCCGTCCTGGTCCCCAGGCAGGGGTCCTGCTGACCCCTCTCCCCTGAACCCTTTTCACTGGAAAAGCCGCCCTCGAAGCCAACGCCAACACTACTCCCTGGCCTGCCTCCTGTTATGAGCACATCTGGTTAAAGTTACCAGCCAGTGTCACCCACACAGAAGACCTCCAACACACGGCTCAGAAAGACGGGTCCCTTCAATAAAAACCACACTTGGACGGAGGAAGACGCTTTAAGAGCAGCGGTTCTCAACCTGTGGGTCGCGAACCCTTTGGGGGTCGAACGACCCTTTCACAGGGGTCGCCTAAGACCATCGGAAAACACATATATAATTACATGTTGTTTTTGTGATGAATCACTATGCTTTAAGTATGTTCAATTTGTAACAATGAAAATACATCCTGCCTATCAGATATTTACATGACGATTCATCACAGTAGCAAAATTACAGTCATGAAGTAGCAACGAAAATAATTTTATGGTTGGGGGTCACCACAACATGAGGAACTGTATTAAAGGGTCGCGGCATTAGGAAGGTTGAGAACCACTGTTTAAGAGGGAGTAGAAAGGAGCAGATGTGGGCTAGTTATGGTTTCCTTCTAGATGGCACACACTCTCTAACTTCCTATAGTTCACCGAAGCGGTGACATTTGAGAGAAGGAGGTGTTTTTTAAACATTCCCTCCCACACCAGGTCTGCATCTCATCTCCCTTCCCTGACACTCCTCCGCGCTTTCCCTCCGCCCTCCCATCTCCCGCAGGCGGGTGGGCCCAGGAGCTGTGCACGAAGCGCGAGCTCCCCCTACTGGCATCTGGGGAGAAAGACAGGCTCTCTCACACCCACCTAAGGCTTCCCAAATTAGGGAAATTTTCTCCTGAAGTGAGTCCAAGTTGTAGCATATTGCTTAAACACACACACACACACACACACACACACACACACACACACACACACACACACAAATATAGATAAAATTACACTTCAAATTTCATGCATTTGGAAGAAGCATTTGGTTTAACCTTCTGCAAAAAGATTTCTTTTCACCAATAGAATGATTATGCAAAAAATATATGCACGGTCAGATCAGCTTTCAGTTCAATGTTAGGTACGTGTCTTCAGGGGGTTGAGAGATGGTCCTGAGACCCAGAGATCTCCTCTGCTGGCTCTGACTAGTGCAGGAAACTCCCTGATCCGCTCTATAAGGAGACAGCAAGCATTTGCCCTGTCTTATGTCCACTGTAATGAACACTGGGAGATTAAAGAAATGAGTCCCGGGGCAGTTTGTGAGTGACGGCCACCTGGCGGAGCCACACAGTAGAACAGGTAAAGAATGTGCCGTTTTCCCCTTTCTACATCAAGCTGACCCTGGAACTGCTACCTACTCTCTCTTCTTGCCTTATGGATGGTTCTGTTCTAAATTCTCACAATTTGTGAGATCCTGCTCAGAATTATCCCAGCCTTCTCTTGTTGCATGGGACATTTGTTTGACAAATGCTGATATGTCCACTATTGTTTTTAGATGTTCAATTATCAAGATGAGGAAGACACGGCTGCCACCTTCAAGGCTTTCACAGCCCATCAGAGGAAACGCAAGCAAATACGGAGTCTGGAGGAGCTAATGTATTGCTGATAATTTAATAATACAATCTTTCGCGTTCAGTGCTTCGGGGCTGCATGCTCTTCTCTTGGGAATCTAGCCAGCCTATACCTGCCACCCACCCACTTTGAACTTGTCATGGGTATTATCCTTACTGTCAACTCTGGGGATCCAATACATCATGTATAATAAAAATAATATCTTAGTAACTTTTCCACCTTTAGCTCTTCCCTGCTTTCTCAAAAGCAAGTCATGACCTGCTTTCATCATGATTGGCTTAGAGGCCAATAACCCCCTCCCCCCCATTCTCCTGAATTTTTCTATTACAGTTTACATTCCATATTATTCTGTATTAATTCTAAGTGTATGGCATAGAACATGCTGGAAAGGACTATCATATCCTTTCCAACATGTTTCCCCCAACATTCCCTCCTGGCATCATACACAGTTATTACAATATTAGTGACTATATTTCTTATGCGGTATTTTACATCCCGGTGACTATTTTGTAACTAGCAATCTGTATATCTCAATCCCTTCACCTTTTTTTACCCAGTCCCTCAATCCTCATACCCTCTGGCAACCATCAGTCTAATCTGTATCTATGAGTCTCTTCCTATTTTGTTTGTTTATTTTGTTCTTTAGATTCCACGTATGAGGAAAATCATACGGAATTTGTCTTTCTCTGACTGACTGACTTCACTTAGCATAACACTCTCCAGGTCCATCCATGCCACCGCAAATGGCAAGATTTCGTTCTTTTTTAGAGGCCATAATATCTTGAGTAATATCACATTGATAGTCTACAACCTCAGTAAAACCTGTTGTCCTGCCTTGTCACGCCCATTCAAGCTTTGTCTCTTAGCCACTTGGGGGAAGGCAGCACAGCACCCCTGAGAATAAGGAAGTCATTTCCTAGGCTTGGGGTTTCAAAATAAGGTTGTAAAGCCTACAGTCAGCCAGCACTCCGACAGCAAGTGTTTTACACTGCAAAGGCAAAGGTTCTGTTGAGTGATCAAAGGATTTTATAATTGCAACAAGCCAGACATTGGCGAACTGACGCTAGAACAGATCACAGAGCCGGGAAGAATTCCGAACATGGCACAAGGGAGCCCACTAACCCTTTGATAGGGGAGGGAGCTATGGACATGGCATCAGGGACCAAGGGCCTCCCTTTCTTCTCCTGCTGTCTCTGAGGCTGGAACCCCAAAGCCGAAAAGTAATTCCCTAGATGGGTTTTGGCTGGTGGGTGATTTGTGTTCCACTTCCCTGAACTTGGGAGGCTATAAAAGTCTTTCAGAACCATGTAAAATCCAGCAAGGTACAACACTGACCTGACCCAGAGTCCTAACGGCTAAGGGAAGACCTGGGGGTGCCACAAACCACAGCAGCGCTGGGTAGAGAAAGCCTCCCCAGCCCCAAGGGTGAACAGAGAGCTGCAGAGAGCGAGGACCTTGTAACTGGATCGAGAGCAGAAGGCAGAGGCCTGACCACCAGCATCACAGCCAACAGACAGGCGAACCAGTGGCACTCTGAGGACCCCAACGCAGGACACCTGTGGCCAGGAAAGGGCCCTCTCAGTGGAGGCCGGGGTGAGCTAGAGGGAGACCCCTGCACTGGAGACCACGGTGCCCTCTGCTCTTTGGAAGGAACTGAACCCATGTTTGTACCCAGATGATGTCTCAGGAGGGAGTGGAAGAGAAGCCCCTAAAGGAAGGAGTGAAGAGTCGTGTCAGGGAGTTTCAGCTCTAGACTGAAATGTTTATATGTTTATATTTCTACACACACGGTATATGTGCACATGTACACACATACACTTCTATTCGCATACATATATATTTACCCTGGTTACTGAGCCCGTTTACTGAAAGCTGAGTGGAGGCATCTCTTGCCAGCTGTGACATGTTGATAGCATGAACTTAGCCACAGTGGGGGGGTATGAACACCATAGAAATTGGCAAACTCTGCAAATCAGGAACCTCTACCCTCACAAGCTGAGTGTTAATCATTCATCAGCACATCACAAGTCACTAAATGTATGTGTGTGCTTTTTTTTATTCAGAGTGAGTGTTTTAAAACAGGTAGTTACCTTTAAATATTCTCCCTCACATCACCCGCCAAACACACACACACACACACACACACACACACACACACACACACACACACATGCAAACACACACACGCACTTGTATTTAAAAGAAAGAGTTATATTTCCCACACACAGGAGACATGAGGGGTAAATCTCAGCCCCACCGAGCCTCATAAGGAGAAACACATTCTTTGGATTGTTTTTGGAAATGTCAGCCACTCCTGCCTCTGCCATCGTGGTTGACAGCTCATCTGCATTGTCTCTCAGCTCAGACACTATGTGATCCTGTGTAAGGTAGTCACTCACCCTGAGCTTCCACTTCCTCACCTGTAAAAAGAAGATGAACTATCCCCCTACCTGGTAAGGTAGCTGCGAAGAGCAGCGATGCAAGTCAACGTAAAGCTTAATAAACAATAACAACACAGGATAATGTTCTCAGTTAATCCAAACAAACACCTTCTCTCGTTCATCTGCTGGTGGGCTGGAGAGAGCCCACCCGGAGTGGGTGAGGCAGAACAAAGTGAGGCGCCCCCCCCCCCCCCACACACACACACTTTTACAGAACAGCTTATGCATCTGCAGGTGATTGTGTGTTAGAAGTGCTGCCTGGGGAGGATGTGGGGACTGAGCCCCAGTACCTGGCAGCAGGGCACACACCACCTGATGACAGGTGCCGCCTTCGCTCTGGGAATAAAATCCTGAGGGTGGGGCAGGGGACTGGGCATCTGGGCAGCTGTCCAGAAACAAAAGCAAAGGGCTGGGCAAGGCCTGAATGTAAAACGCGTATGAGGCCCTGACCGGTTTGACTCAGCGGATAGAGTGTCGGCCTGCGGACTCAAGGGTCCCAGGTTCGATTCCGGTCAAGGGCATGTACCTGGGTTGCGGGCACATCCCCAGTGGGGAGTGTGCAGGAGGCAGCTGATCGATGTTTCTCTCTCATCAATGTTTCTAACTCTCTATCCCTCTCCCTTCCTCTCTGTAAAAAATCAATAAAATATATTAAAAAACAAAAAAAACACGCGTATGTGGCAAAGGGCTAGAGCATGGCCAGCCCGCACCCGGGGGACCGCAGGGGCTGGGGGTATAAGATTGAATCCGTCCACACGCTCCCCCAGGAAACAGAAAGGGAGGAGAAAAATTAGAGAGGCGAGCGAGATCCTTTTTTTATTCCCATTTCAACAGGCACGAAAGGATGTGACCCCTGTGAAAGGGAAGAGGGCGGCTGATGCAGACAGGCCAGTGGGCGGGGCTTAGTATCTGCTGTCTGTCCCGCTGGGAAGGAAGATGCTGGGTCAGGGCTCCCATCGCATAACCTCTGATTACCGCCGCCCCCCCTCCCCCGCCCCCGCGGACGAATTAAAGAGGGTGCCAGCAGTGCCTGAAAGCAAGGTTGGTGGTTCTCGAACTGTCGGACAGCCTTTCCCTGGAGCTGCAGGCATTTTCCTTCCTATTTTCACAGCCCATGGGAAGGAGAGAGGGAGCTGATGGGCCTGCCACCGCCTGTCTGGCCTCCTTCTCAACAATTCCCTCCTCCCCACCCCAGTTCCAAACACGGGAACATTTCAGGCTGTGAAGTAACTGGCATAACATCTCTTTTAAAAAAGAGAGGGAGAGAGGGGGGAGCCTCAAGGGAAAGATTCTGACAGTCACACTTACAATCTATTTCAGAGGATCAAAGAGGAGCCGAGTGGCCATGACCCGCTTTCCCACCCTTCACTCCTTCCTTTGTTCGAAGACTTTGAAGATGTGACAAAGCCCTGCGGGCGGCCTCCTCGGTCAGGTTTCCAGAGGAGCCTGGGGAAGTGGCAGTGGCAGGGCTGGAGGGCTCACACAGGAATAGGAGCTGGTGGGTAAGACTGAACCTGGCGGGTACCGTGGGGATAATGACACGTATGTAATAACTTAATCAATAAAAAAGACTGAACCTGAACCTGGGATTGATGGCAGCGGAAGAGGAGGACAATGGGGAATGTGAGCCCCCGAAGGGGCGGGCGCTACAACCAGAGTGAAGGAAGCGGCCCTTGGCGGCCACGGGTCAGCAGGAGCCAGCAAGCTGCACACCACGGGGCTAACAGTGCCTTCGCGTCTCCTATGAGAGCCCGGGATGCCTTCGTTTGCAGGGAGAATTAGCAAATGGAGTTCGGAAAACTGGTTAGAATGTTCAAAAACGCCAGAGCAGAACTCCCCCTATTAATACATATGCAAACGCGCGTCTGCTACGGCCACTGTTGTTCAGCCCATCAATCTGCTCACAGGTACTCCTGGGCACCTTGTTTCATTACTTTGCTGGGGATCAATGTCTCCGGGAGATGGTCCCTGGACTCAAGACACGTGAAGTCCAGTGGGGGAGATGAGCCTAGCATCAAGGGCAGAATCCCATGGATGGTGAAATGCTAAGTAAATAAGTAAGTTCATGGACACTACAAAGAATACCAAAATAAGGGAGTCATTTCTTCTTCTCTAAACTCCTCCAGGACGAGGAAGATGATTCTACTCTTCGGTTCATCTTCCGCACACAGCATACATCGAGCAGGAGATGAGAATCCCCTAAGCGTGGGTGGAGTCAGCTGACTGCTCCCATTTGTGGGGGACAAAGGAAAGTGTTGGCCACAGATTCCCCTCTTCAGTGGTGTAGGAGGCAGCGCCTGGGGCAGAAAAAGGTTTGGCTTGAAACACTTACTTCAAGGTCGTCCTACATTATTGCTTATCCTGTATTCTTGAACAAGGTGCTTTAATCCTGTCTCACTTAGTTTTCTAATTGGTAAAATAGGGATAAAGGTACTTTATGTCAGGCTCCATTGGGCAAATAAAACTAGTGAATGCAAATACAAAAGCTGTGCAAGATTAAAAAGTGGATGAACAATGAACTGTAGTGATGATGGTGATGGCAATAAGCTTTCCCACCTCTGGGCTAAGGATTACTTTCTTTAAACTGTAAATTACCTTGAGAAATGGTGGCATGAGATGCTCCCTCACCTCCATGCCAATGAGGGCAGCAAATTTCTCCTGGGAGTTGAGTGACCTTGATCTGGTGGGAGGGAACCTGAGCGCCCAAGGCCTCGAAGTCTTACCTAGGACTTTCCATGCCAGGGATAGATTTATGGGAGAAGTTTGTGAGAAGCAAGTGGAAAGGAAAATCCTAGTAGTGCTTGTTACAAAATTCCATCTTCATATCAAATAGTAGAGAAGGGTCTTTGAGATGCTGCTGCAAACCCACTATGAGGCCAGCAACAACCGTGTTGGCAAATTTCTGGCATGTTCCACCTCAGGCTCTTTCCACGGTCTTGGAGGCAGGAATGCACAAGGAGAACTTGAGCCCAAGCTCAAGGAAAGAAATGGGGAGCCGTTCTTTCTTCAGTGAACACACGTGTGCTCTGTAAGCCTTGCCTATAGAAGGTAGATGGAAGGCCATCCCTTCTCGTTCTTTCTCTCCAGCTCTTTGATTCTAGACCAGGCCAGGTAGGTAACACAATGGAGGTAAGGTTTAAGGAGGCACTCACTCCCTCTCAAGGTCATGCATTTGTAGGGCGAAGCTTGGTAGAAAAGGAACATCAAAGGTTGCCTTAAATAAAGAATGAAACGCAGAGGGCAAACAATCAGCCTGAGCCCACAGATGAAGAAAAAGGGGGTTAGGGAAGCCACTTTCTCTTGGAAAGGTGTGCATTGTGTGTCAGATGCAGGGACAGGTAGCACTGACTAACAGAGTTACCACCTTCCTTCCTGCTCTGGTCCCCGATTCCTTGGCCATCTGTCACTGCTGACGCTCAGGATCCCAGAAGCATCAGGGTCAGAGCTACTGTTCCACTCTGCTTAGCTCTCATGTAGAAGTACTACAAAGGGTTACCCTGTTAGCTGTTCCATCCTCTGTGTCCCCCAAATACTCTGTACTTGTGTCTTATTCACCTTTAATGGTGAGAATCAACTCCCTTTCTTGGCACAGCAATAGTGTTTAACATGTTGAGTGAAAGACTTGATAAATGCTCAAGTTCACCTCCCAACATGTCCACTGAGGGCATGCTATTATTATTCTTTCCTCAGTGAAGGGAAATAGTCTTTTACTCTTATCTTTTAGGTTTATCATCAGCTCATGTTCTTAGAGGAAATTTTTCCAATAAAAAAATAGAATATATTTAACAATGCAAACTAGAATGCCTTCTTATTTAAAAAAAAAATAAGAAAAATGGACAAGCACCAAAGAGCCAACAAAGGTGTGAAAAGGAATTTTTGCAATGCTGCACATGGTCAGACCCAGGAGTTATCCTTACAGCATTTGATTTTTGTAGGGTAGCTAATTTTTAAGGAGTTGGCTGAGGTTGAAACAGCAAACAGAAACATGTTTGCCTTCTTGGGAAGAAATTTTGCTTGGATCTTAAGGTGAGAATGTTGGTAAAGTAGCTCTTTTCACTATTATTTTCAGAAAAATCAATGCTGAGGTATCTGATACACTGTTCTTGCCCTGAAATTATATCTGGATGAGAAGTTGTTAATGAGGGATCCATGAGTGGGTGCCTTGGGGCTCCAGAACTACCTGAAAATAAGTGCAAACTATTGTAAGAAGGCATAACCGTGCTTGTGTGCATGTGTGAGCATTTTGTGGAAAAGGACCATCGTTGGGTCAGCTTCCAAAGTTTAAAAAAGACTGTGCTACATTTAGGCTTTAAAAAATATCTGTTAAATGAATATCATAATTTTATAGTGGAAAGAATACTAGCTGGGAGCCACAGGATCCAGTGACTCTGCCAATACCCACATGCGAGACCAAGAACAAAGTTAATTAGATTCTTTGAAGCTGAGCTTTCCTAAGTATTTTAAGAATATTTAAGTATTACCATCAGGAGATAGAGTAATATTTCTAAATTTAAGAAGGATGTTGACAACAGTGAACAATTTCTTCCTTAATCTCCAACAAAGAACTAGTTAGTGTATAGTTCAATTCCAGGATCCAAAGGGGCCTGGTCTCTTCCCAGTTGAAGTACAGAGAAGGAAATGGGCATTCCTTGGTATAAATCCTTAAGAATGTCCTGTCTACGGCCGCCAACACTGACACTTCTCCAAGGAGCCTTTGAAATAGTGCAAGAATTTGACAAGAGAGGTATCTGGAGACTCACACTTTCTTAGAAATAAAATTCAAAGTCTAGATAAAAAAAGTTAAGGGTCAAGGTTTAGAATATGCAACTCAAGAATTTCAACTCCACCCTCTACAATATACTCAGGTCAAGAATGTGTCCAAAAAGACAGGCATACTCCCTTTTTGGTTTTTGGATAAAACCTAGGATTAGTCAAATTTAGAGAATTTTACCTGGGGATAATGGCATCAACTTCTTTTACTGACAAGGAGAATTTGTCAAACACTAGCAGAATTTGAGGTGCTAACACATAACAGTTTAAATTTCACAATGCATCAAACATTAAAGGACAGGAGGATTATAAGGATAAGAAAAAAACGTGACTAATGGTTTTGAAGAAATATCTTTTTCTAATGCCTTCTCTCATTTTGAAAGCATTAGAAAAAGATACCCAGCTTAAATATGTGATCTGGGAGAAGGTAAATTGAAAAAATCTTCAAATTTCCTGCTGATTCTTTGTACTCTTGGGGGTGAAAAGATGAGGTACATGGTGATTTTTTTTTTAATGAAAACACCTAAAAGGTCTTTTTCAGTTGAGAAAAATAAGACATGGGTAGAATCTCCAACAGTGGCTCTCAACTGACTACACTTCACAGTCACCAGAGAATCTTTAACAACAGAAACAAAGATACCCAGTATTCAGCAGGGAATTCTGATATGGTTGGATTGGGTAAGGCCTAGAAAGCAGAATTTATAAAAGTTCCTCTTTGGTGATTCTAATGAGCAGTCAGAATTAAAAGCCACTTTTCTAGAAAGAGAAGACTAAGGAGGGGAGAGGGAGGAAGAGCTAAATTATTCTGTTTAATCAAATTATAAGGATTCTTAGTTTAGCGTTGATAGCTTGAGAGAGGTTAGGAATTATGGACTGAGATAAAGAAAGGATATAGGCAAAGGAATTAGAAAAGGAGAATAATCTCAAAGAATGGTTCAGATGGGAGCCTCTTTAGGACAGATAAACAGTAAGACATTCCCTGCCATGGCTGGCCAAGTATCTTCAAGACTGTTGATGTCAAATATTCTACTCTAAGTATCTACTTATCCTCTGTTGTAATGTCATGTTGCTATTAACCAATACTCTATAATATACTGTCACACAATATCTCGTCTTGGATATCTTTTGGGAAATGAAAAAAATTCCCGATATTAAGAAGGATCTCAGCATTCCTCTAGAGCAAGCATGTCAAACACGGACCAAATAAACGAGGCATGCAGCCTGTGGGCCACGAGTTTGACAAGCTTGTTCTAGAGTATAGGTAAATGGGCAAGGGATCAAAAAAATAAGTAGCATCCCTGGAAAACTTTGGAAATTGGGGGAAAGTGTAAAAGTCCCCTACATCATGAAACGGAGACTCAAGTTACGTTGCTCAACATTATACTGAGTACTTTTATTTCTGACTATGATGAAAACCTGGTACTGAATCACCCATTCCACCATCATAATGGACAAAACTGGATAAAACTTCAGAAAAAAACAATATTCAGACACTAGACACAGAAAGGCACAGCAATGTAATTCCTAAAGAAAGGAAAACAAATAAGGTGAACCCTGGATGTGAACCAAACCACTAATCTGATTTGTACAGGGTTGAGAAAATTGTAAGTGTTAACCAACAGGAGTTGGGAGACCTCACTGAACTCAGGGCATTTAATAGAAACACCATAATAGCCACACATGAACATAGTTACACTAGACAAAGAGTTAACACATCTCCATACAAAACCTAACAAAGCTTTAAAAACATGTCTTGAAAGGATCAAGGTGATCTAGAAGCAAAGTCACTGATTCTCAGAACAAAATATGATATTCTTTTTAGGAAGAAAGTAAAATCCAGGTATGCAACCAAGTAACAATCACAATACCCAGTGCTGAATATGAAATTATTAGGCATGTAAAGAAGTGGGATATTAGGATCCATCTTAGAAAACCCAAAACCATTTTTTAAAAAGTAAGAACAAGTAGGAGAACTTATATTTTCTAATTTCAAGATTCATTATAAAGCTAAGTAGTTAAAAGGCTGTTCTAAGGGCATAAGCATAGCAATACATATCAATGGAAAAGAATATTGATTTTGGAGAAAGTTTATGAGAGAATCCAATGGAAAAAGAATACTCTTTTCAACAAGTTGTGCTGGAACAACTAAATAGCAATATAAAATAATGAACCACACTCCTTATCTCAAACCACAAAAAAATTAAAATTGATTAAACCTGGATTTAAAAACTGCAACTATATAATTTCTGGGGAAAAACATAGTAGAAAATCTTTGTGACCTTCCAGTAGGCAAGATTTTTTTTTATTACAGTAAGTAGTCATCATAGAAGAAAAAGATTGATAAATTGTAACATCATAAAAATTAAAACCTTCTCTTTGAAAGACATCATTTGGAAAATGAGAAGGCAAACTGAAGACTGAGAGAAGATATTTACCACATCTATTTCATTATCTAACACAGTGGTTCTCAACCTTGGCTGCACATTAGAATCGCTTGGGAATCTTTTTTTTTTTTTAATATATTTTATTGATTTTTTTACAGAGAGGAAGGGAGAGGGATAGAGAGTTAGAAACATCGATGAGAGAGAAACATCAATCAGCTGCCTCCTGCACACTCCCCACTGCGGATGTGCCCACAACCAAGGTACATGCCCTTGACCGGAATCGAACCTGGGACCTTTCAGTCCGCAGGCCGACGCTCTATCCATTGAGCCAAATCGGCTAGGGCTGGGAATCTTTTTAAAATCTTGATTTCTGGGCCTCATCCTCCGGAAATTCTGTTTCGTTGTTATGGGGTGGGGCCACAACATTAGTAACAAAGAAACAGAATTTCTGGAGGAGGGGGCCCAGAAATCAGGATTTTAAAAAAATTCTCAGGTGATTCTAATGTGCAGCCAAGGTTGAGAACCACTGATCTAACAAGAAACCATTTTCAAAATATGTTATGGAAGTTTACATCTCAGTAATTAGATGAACAAGCCAATAAAAAGTTGGCAAAAGTTGGAACAGACACCTCAGAAAAGATATTCAGATGGCCAGTAAGCACAAGGAAAAATGTCCATCATTATTATTCATCAAGGAATGCAAATGAAAACACAATGATGTACCAATAGAATGACTAAAATTTAAAAAGACTGACAATAGCACGTACAGGCAAGGATATGGGGCAACTTGAATGTCATACATTGTCAGTGAAAGTGTGAAATGGTACAACTACATTGTAAACAACTTGGTAGTTTCTCCGATAGTTAAATATCCACTTACTATATGACCCAGAAATTCCACTCTACGAAACATGCCAATAGCCCTGCCAGTATGGCTCGGGGGTTGAGTGTCAACCCACAAACCAAGAGGTCATAGATTTGAATCCTAGTCAGGGCACATGCCTGGATTGCGGGCTTGATCCCCAGTAGGGGGCGTGCAGGAGGCAGTCCATCAATGTTTCTCATCGATGTTTCTCTCTCTCTATCTCTCTCCCTTCTTCTCTCTCTAAAATCAATAAAAACATATTTTTTAAAAAGAGACATACAAACACAAGTCCACATAAAGATTTGTTCAAAAATGTTCACAGTGGTTATATTCATAATAGCCACAGACTGGGAGCAATACACATATGCATCAAGAAGTGGTATATTCACTCAAAAAGCTATTATTCAGCAATTAAAAGAAAAAATATATTAATATGGATGAATCTTAAAAAGATTGAGACAGGTACAACAACACTGTGAGATTGTATTTATATAAAATAAATCCTTAGATACAGAAACAGTTCAGTTGGTTGTCTGGCTTGGGTTTTTAGAAGGGAGTTGACTGCAAAAAGGCATGAGGGAAACATTAAGGGTAATGAAAATATTTTTCATTTTTATTGTGCTGGAATAACCAAACACATTTCTCAAACCTCATTAAACTGTACAAGTAAATTTGGATCATTTTATTGTGTATAAAATTTACCTCAATAAAATTGATAAAAACAAACAATTACATGGAGAGACTGTCTATAAAAAGTAAAGCAACAGACAACCTAGTAGCTACATATTTTTAGAAATTCATTCACTGAGATATTTTGCATTAGGAAAAGAAAACAAATATTTATTAACTTGTCAGTACCTTTGTTTTCTCATTGTAAAATAGAGATTTTCTAAGTAATCCTTACATAGTAGTGCTCTGAGATCAAATTAGTCAATATAGATAAAACACTTAGAATAAATCCTGAAAAACTAAGAATTCAGTGAAGGTTAGCTTTAATTATTGTTACTACTGAGAGTTGGAACCTATACCAGGCATAGGGAGGGTTACAATGATAAGCAATGTAGATGTCCCCACCTTTGGGGAATTTGGGTTCAATGAGAAACAAGACCAGACAATTTTCAATCCACATGGGCCTATTCTGGGAGACTGGTGGACAAATTCTCTTTTACAGACATGGAAGTCCCTGACATTTGTCACAAGAATATTTATTTTTTGCCTTTCTCTTGGAAAATCAATGGGTGGAATTGGCACATTGTGAGTGTTGCCTATTATTGTTACACTAGAGGCCCAGTGAACAAAATTTGTGCACTGGTAGGATCCCTAGCAGCTGCTGGCTGACAGCTGGGGCCTCCCTCCCTTCCCCTGGCTGGCCCCACCCCCTGGTCGAACTCCCAGATGAACTCCTGGTCGAGGGGACAATTTGCATGCTATACTTTTATTGTATAGGATAATTTATACATATTGAACAAAAAGAATATGTATTTCTTAATAACGTTAATGTTTTACTTGCTTGCTATTTTTATCTTGCTCTTAGAGAAAAGCAAGGGGAATTCCTTAAAAGGAGGTAACAAAATGATGAGTAGATGTTACTGCGGCTCATCATGTCAACCTCAAGAGATATGTTAAAGGGGTCAGGACTCTGGCTTTGAAGAAGTCACCTGGACATGCTCACTGGTCTTGGGTTGAAGGTAAACATTTCTGTATCTATCTTCTTTGACCAAAGTACCATGCTGGGTGTCAGAAAACATCCAGAAATCCTAAATCCAGATGGAAGCAGAGCCACTCTCTCTGGAGGCTCTGGGAAGAGAATCCATTTCACATTTCTCTTCTAGCTCCCGCTGGCTTCTGGGAACCACTAGAATTCTGGATTATAATTGCATCACTCTAATCTCCACCTCCATCTTCACAATACCTTCTCTGCTGTCATCTTTTTTATCTCTTCTAAGGACATTTGTCATTGGATTTAAGGTTAACCTGGGTAATCCAGGATGATCTCATCTCAAGATCCTTAACTTGGATTTTATCTGCAAAGACGCTTTTTCCAAGTAAGGTGCCATTCACAGGTTCCAGAGATTTGAAGGTTGACATATCTTTTGGGGAGTCACCATTCAACCATCCTCCTAACATGCCATCTTTCTACAGTGCTGGGGTTCTTGAGATAATGCCCACGTTCATCACAAGACACAAGTATAATTCTACTTAGCATTGCAAGAATGAGAGGGTGAGGGAGAAAACAGGGAATAATTAAAGATCCATGAGGCATGTACTGTGTTATACCCCCTCATTCCCCAGCGCTTGTAACAGTGCCTGGCATATAGGAGATTTTGATAGGCTTTATTAACTCCAAGAATTAATAGTTAACTCATGAACTGGTCTTTGTATCTTAGTGCCATAAAGGAATCAAACTTGGCCTCACTTAATCATGGAAATTTGTGTAAAGTCCCCAACTAAAGAGACTATACCCAGAAAAACCTGATGTTGAGCCCTGGAGGCGTGGACTGGCGGAAATGCTCCTGACGACCCGAGTTGGGCGGGGCTTGGTGGGAGGGAGGATCCTGTCCCGGGGGGTACAGCTGAACATGCAGGAAACAGGGCAGGCTTCGTACTGGGTTCTGGGGGCATAGGTCTCCCATTTTCAGCTGTCATAAACGTATCTCCTTGCCATGCTCTCTTTTATACAATAAAGCAGCGGTTGAGGATGAGAGGTGATGTCCTTTCTGAAGTTCCCAACTACAGGAAACCATAAATTTTAAAAAGCGAAACAACAGAAGCTACTTCTTCATGGGATTGCCTGTAGAGGAAGAGGATAAAGGACTTCTAGGAGCATCCATTCTTCAAATCTCACCCTCTGGGTTTGCCCAGAGACTCTAATTAGCCAGCTTTCACCCAGAAATTATGAGATGCAGGGAAAACCAGCGATGGGGGCACACCGATAACAGTCAAGAAATTCTCTGAGTGGCGGGCTTTAGGACCTTGGAGAGACACTCGACCACTCTGTATCTCAATTATTGGCAAACCGGGGACAGTGGTAACAACACTTGCTTACCCTACAGGGATGTGGTAAGAGCCAATTAGCCATGGCCAGTGTCACTGGAGATTGAAGGGGGAGCGCCATTGTGTAGTGACAAAGCATTGTTACTGTAGTGTGAGTGGTGAATGGAAAGGGAAGGCATAACAAGGAAAGGCCTGGCAGCAGCTTCCTGATAAACTGCCAATAAAGGCTTCCTGATATATCTCATTCTGCTTGGGCCGTGATTTGTACGGAGCGGGCTGCAGATGACAGAGAGAAAGAACGGGGACGCCTAGTCCGGTACAGCACCTCGACAACAGGAGATCAGGCACTGCAAAGGAGACCTGTTCTGAAGCTGAATTTTAAACATCCTTTGACGTGACATCCAGAATGGGGACTGAGCAAGGGCCATGGGAGGAGTCTGACATGAAGTTGGCGAAGAAGGGATAGATTTTAAAGGTGCATTTCATCTGGAATCACTAGGAAGTGACCTTCAGGATTTAAAGTGGAGTTCATCAGCTTGACTTTAGGCCCCCTGCCGTGGTTGGCAAACCGTGGCTCGCAAGCCACATGCGGCTCTTTGGCCCCTTGAGTGTGGCTCTTCCACAAAATACCACGTGCGGGCACGTACAGTGCGGTTGAAACTTCGTGGCCCATGTGCAGAAGTCGGTATTTTGTGGAAGAGCCGGTATTTTGTGGAAGAGCCAAGCTCAAGGGGCCAAAGAGCCGCGTGTGGCTCGCGAGCTGCGATTTGCTGAGCTGCAGTTTGCCGACCACTGGGAGAAATGGGACGCAAATCAAGCTGCACGACCAGACAATGAAGGCTGATGGCTGTGTATGAGCATTTTAATGATATAGGAAGCCCATTTGGGCCATACCAAAGGTTGCCTTAAGAATTAAAATACAAATACATACGCAGTTACGGAGCCGCAGGGTCAGTAGCTTCAGAGAGGGCCTGGAAAAATTCAAGATTGTCTTCAAATCTCAGACAATAAGCCAAGTCCCACCTGGGAACATTGGCCCAATGCCCGCTCTGATGTGTTTATTACTAGCTCTTTGCAGTGCACAAAAGAGGGGAAAAAAATCGACTTCCTTGAGAAAATAAAGAGAGGTTTTTAATTGCCAAAGAACCTAGACTACTGGGACAAAAAACAACAGCTGCTCAACAGAAATCTCATTCTGCCAGTCGACCAAAGAAATTTAGGGATTTAGGAGAAAATCTAAAAATCTGGAATACCTCAGGGTGCTAAAAAAAATGTTGAAGATTATTAGAGATTGAGAAACTATTTGGGACTGGGAGGTGGTAATTCTCACCATTGTTTGAATACCATTAAGTCCTTCTACCATTATTGTTATCGTTATTGAACTCTTATAATATACTAGACACTGTGAGGAATAGTTTATATGATTATTCATATTCAATTGCTGTAACAGCTCTGTACATTAGAGGTTAAAATTATTCCCTTTTTAGACATGAACCATGAGGCTCCGAGAGGTTATGAAATTTTCTCATAACCCCACACAGCTAATGAGTGGTAAATGTGGGACTCAACCCTGGAGATTTTGACTTCAAAGCTCTTAAGTGCTACTATAGTTCTCTCTCTGAAACACCTTTCTGGGCAAGAAAACAACTCCTACCCAGGCTTATAGCTCAGATTAAATGGGATGAGTGCCCTAAACATGCTATTAAAGAGCTGCTGGGGTTTTGTTGAAAGAAGAGATAAACTCTATTGGGCTGAGGAAAGGATGATGCAAAATGAGAGAGGAAAGGCACAGATGTCAAGGGTGAACTCTTCATTGGCCTCTTTAGCATTAGCTCATCATCATCTGATAAAATCTTCATAGGTCCTATGAAGTATGTAGTATTTTGCCTATTTTACACACAGGAAATTGAAGCAGAGAAATGTAAAATAAATGATTCCTAGTCATGTATACAATGGGAACAGTAAGATCCAAGTCCGATGTTCAAGTCCTGATGTCTGAAGACCCCATACTTTCCATTTCACATCGCTTTAAGGAGGAGCCATCAGCCACACTGGGACCTGCATCATGTCTAGGGTTTCCACAGAAAGAATGGGCAAGATCTTCTACATTAAAGAGATGGTTGGCGTGAAGACGCAGAGGGGGGGGGAAAGTGCAGTGAATTTTTGAAAAATTATAAATTTGTCTGAAGTTTAAATGAATGTGAAGGGTCAGAAGAAGCTGGAAATGAATGTCCTACAAAGTCATGACTTTTACCTTGTTCGAGACGTATGGGCCTTTATTCTGAAGACAGTGAGCGTTATTGAAGGTTAATTAAACTTACTGTGGCAACCATTACACAAGATATGTAAGTCAAACCATTATGATCTGCTCCTTACACTTACGCAGTGCTGTATGTCAATTATATCTCAATAAAATGGAAAAATTAAAAAATGAAAATAATTTTAAAAAGAAAAGTCTTTCAGCAGAAAACAAGGTGGGTCAGAGTGGTACAATAACATTAGTTGCATGTGGTGTATAAAATGGAAAAGTCGCTGTTGGTTTCTTTCCATGAATCCAGCCCTGGAGATACCACATATGCAAAGGAAAGATTGAGGAATCTATCAAAAACAAAACAAAACAAATACATACACACACAACCCCCCCCCCCGAAATCTCAGAATCAAATGAGAAAACAATGGATTAGATCCTCACATATGTTTTGGGGGGGGGGTGTAGGTTGGGGTAATGAACCCAGAACCCAGGATGCAGAGCAAGGAAGCAATTTCCATTGTGCTATTTTCTCTCTCCAATATAGCATTTAGATTATTGAACTACATAGCAGAACAAGAGCAAGCAGACCAGCCCCTGCAATGAGAGCAAGGAAACTTCGGGTGATGCTGAAGCCTTCTGGAGTGGAGAGCAGCTAACCACAGGTGCAGCAGGCCTGGTGACCTTTCCTTGTGTCCTCCTCCCTAAACATCCCTTCTCCACGCCAATTGCTACGTAACTACCACTAAGTTGAACAGCTCTAATCAAGAGCAGTGCCAAGGTCAATATAAAATAACTCATTTCATTGAATGTTTTTGCTGCATCCAAGCGTCCATCAATGGACAGATGGGTAAAGAAACTGTATATAAACAATTGAACACTACTTAGCCATAAAAAGGTGAAATCCTGCCATTTGTGACAACATAGATGAACCCTGAGCATATTATGCTAAGTGAAATAAGTCAGATGGAAAAAGACAAATACTGTATGATTTCACTTACATGTTGAATATAAAAACAAAAATAAATCAAAAACAAAACAAAAACAAACTCATAGAGGCAGACAACAGATAGGTGGTTACCAGAGGGGAAAGGGTAGGCAGGAAATGCAAAATGGGTAATAGGGGTCCATTTTTGGGCGATGGATGGAAACTAGACTTTTCGTGGTGAGCATGATATGGTATATACAGATGTCCAAATATGAGGTTGCACACTTGAAGCATGTATGATGTTATAAATCAAAATTATTTCAATAAAAAATTAAATTGTCATAGATTTTCTCCTTTATTCTATTAATGTGGTGAATTAAATTGACTGATTTTCAGATGTTATACCAACCTTGCATTCCTAAGCTAAACTTCACTTCATGATGATATACAATCCTTTTTATACATGGCAAATTTGACTTGCTGATATTTTGCTGAGGATTTTTACATCCATGTTCAAGAGGAGTATTGATCTGTAGTTTCATTTATTATTATGTTGTTTTTATTTTTTGATTTCTTTGCCAGGTTTTGGTCTGTGTCTTGAAGGCCTCAAAAGAAGGTGGGAAGTGTTCTCCCCTTTTTGTTTTTTGAAAGAGATTGCATGCATTTGCTGATAATTCTTCCTTAAATGTCTGAAAGCATTTATTGAAAAATCATCTGGGTCAGGAGTTTTCTTCATGTGAAGATTGCTGAAAACAAATTCAGCTTCTTTAATAAATCTAGACTAGTGATACTTTCTGTTTCCTCTTGTGTTAATTTTGGTAATTTTTATTTTCAAGGAGTATGTTTGTTTCAACTGAACTGTGATATAAGTCTATTTATAATATTTTATTATTGTTTACTTAATGCCTGTAAGTTGATCAGTGATAGTGTCTCTATCATTTCTGAAAGCATATTAGTCCATCATATTTTTTATCTTTTTTATCTCTACCAGTCTAGCTAGTAGTTTATCAATTCAATAATCTTTTCAAAAAAACATCTTTTTACTTACTTAATTTTCCCTCTTCTTTGTCTGCTTTCCACTTCATGGACATTTGCGCTAATATTTAATTTTTTAAAGTGGATCCTCTGAATTACAATATATAGCCTTAACTTTTCAGAATCTACTTTGAGTTAATATTTACAAATATCTTCCATGTAAAATGTGAGTCTTACAATTGTATGGAACTATCTACCACCCCACCCTGTTCTTTATGCTACAGTTATATATGTATTACATATATTTCTATCATAAAACTGATAAGAGAATGTTATAATTTTTGCTTTCAATAGTCAAATTACTTTAAAGAAGATAATAAAACTATATTTATACAATATTTATCATTTCTAATGTGTATCCTTCAGGTAGCATTTTCCTACAGCCTGAAGAATTTTTTTTTTTTAGCATTCTTTGTAGTCTATGTCTGCTGGTAATGAATACTCTTAGTCTTATTTCATCTTAAAATGTCTTGATTTTGCCTTTATTTTTATCGGTTATTTTCATGGGATGTAGATTTCTGCGTTGACAATTTTGTTTTACTTTTAGCTTTAAAGATGTTTTCCCACTGTCTTATGGCCTTGAGAATTCAGGAGTCTTTTGAATTGTTGCTTCTCTGTATGTTGTTGTTTTGTTTTTTTTTCTAGCTCGTTTTTAGATTTCTTTTCATCTTTGGTTTTCAGTAGTTTGAATGCTTCCTAGGCATAGTTCACTTATTAGTTATTCTGGTAGGAGTTCCCTGAACTTCTTGAATTGCTATATTTATGTCTTTGACCATATTTGGAAGAATGTCCATCATCTATTCTTCAAATTTATATCAATGTAAAATTCACCTAACATAAAATTAACTAGAAAGTATACAATTTGATGGCATTTAGTATATTCTCAGTGCCATGCAACCATCACCTCCAACTAGTTCCAAAATATTTTTATCATCCCTAAAGGCGACCCTGTACCCATTAAGCAACTACTCTCAGCCTCCTCTTCGCCCAGCCCCCGACAACCACTAATATACTTCTTCTGTCTATTTGGATTCACCTATTCTGGATATTTTTTGTATGGCTTCTTTCACTTAGCATGTTTTCAAGATTCACTCAGGTTGTAGCACGTATTAGTAGTTCATTTATGATGATAATATTCTGTTATATGGCTATACCACATTTTTTTTTTATCCATTCTTCCATTGGTGGACATTTCAGTTGTTTCCCCTTTTTTGGCCTTGTGACTAGTGTTTCTGTGAGCATTCACGTGCAGGTATTTGTTGGAATACCTCTTTTTAATTCGTTTCTTCAGTGGCTGCACAACTGGACCCTCCCACCAGCAATATACATCATTACACACAACTGCTATGAAATCCATGTGTTCTGATTCCAGTTGGTGTTTCTCATCCTTTGCAATTCCACCTGAAGTTCACCTTTCAATATTGTTCAGAGTTGACCTGACCCTGATCTGGAATCCAAATCACCTTTTTCATCTCTGCCAACATGCAGGCATGCAATGAGATAGACAACTTAGTGGATAGCCTTGTTGTTTAATTTACTCACCTTCAGTTATAGGAATAGAGCGGTGATACACACATTTGTTTCTTTATTTTTTATCGCTTGATCCTAAGTGTCCCATTTCAAATAGCAAGCAACTTGGCAGCGTTCAATGCCCTCTTTCCTAGGATCTTCACCTTGACCTGCTCTGCTCTCTCTGTCAGACCTGTGAGGAGATGGCTGCTGTTGGGTGACATGCTGCTCACAGAGTGGGCAGCCTCCCTCACAGGGTCTGCCTCCAGTAACATTTACAACACAAGAAGCACCATAGCCAGCTGAGTTTGTGAAAGCTCTTTTCTTTCATCTTGCCAAGAACTCAATCTGTTTCTGGTTCCTGTAGACTAACAAATGCTGTTGCTATGTTATCACTCTAAAAGATGAAGCTACAGAGTCATATGTAAGCTTCCCTTTATATGGTAAAATGTCACCAACTGACAGACCAGGAGCTTAGAAAACTATGTCAGAATGGTTACCAGGCCTGTCAGTCTTCGGCACAAGTTGAATACCTGATTGGTGATCCCTAACCTATTCTGTAACCATTCAGTGATGTCAGCAATAGCTTCCTGAGACATTGCAACTGTTTTTGATTGATCCAAAACTCAAATCCAATAGCAGAAACTTCAGAAATACAACTTTAAGATAAATAAAATTTGGGGATGAAATTGCAACTGTGGTATGATGGAGATGTGTCTCAAATACATAGAACTCATAAAAATTATTACGAACAATCCACCAAGGATCTCTGAAGGATAAGGAGAAAAGAGATAAATGGAATCTACATGAAAAATGTTCAACTTAATAATAATAGTAGTATAAATTAGGAGATACAATTTATCTATCCATCATTTTAGCAAATATGAAAAAAAATTTATCAATAGGATTAGGGTGAAAAAAAATTTTTTTTTATCCCAACAAACATGGAACCTTTCTGGAAAAAAAAAAACGGTCAACTTTTTTTGTATTTTGTATATTCATACATTAATTTTTTCCAGAAAAAAATTTCAAGTTGATAAAAATATACACAAATACCATATAAAAATAAGAGGAGAAAGAGAAGGAGGGGGGAGAGCAGGGGAGGAGACAAGGGAAGAGGAGAAAAACAAGAGGGAGCAGGTTGCAGGCCAGGGCCGTGGGGCGGGGAGAAGAGAGAAAGAGAGAAGAAGACAGTGTTAAAGACATCATGAAGCTGAACATAAGTTTGAAAATGAGCAGCCTGAAGGGCTTTGCCAAGCTTTTAAACTTACCTACTGGCCAATGGACAAGGAAAATTATCGTGAAAAAAGTTCCTTCCCATCATTGTTCACTGGATCCTTCGAAATTTTGTACAGGTGTCTGGGCACAACCCAGTGGCATTACCTTGCTTGCTTTTCAGAACCTCAGAGACAGCTACTATGACTGTCTCTCAGAGAGGCACACCCTAACTGTGGTGACTTTGCATCTCCTCACTTTGTTGAGAAGGTGAGGTTGGAGTATATAGAGAGAAATAATACCATCTTCTTCAGTGGAAGCAAAAAGCTGTTTTATTGTTGTATTAAATTTAATTATGTGTAGACAGGTTAATAGCCAAAGGGGTAGAGTGTGCTGACTCTTAAAATGTTGTCTGTTTCTAGTACAGGCGTTGGGTCTCTGGGACCATGTTTCCCCCTTGCCAGCTGGATCTCAGTTAGTCTCTGCTCATAGGGATGCTAGAGGGGAGACTCAGAGGCCAGAGGGCAAAGCACCTGCTCCTGCCTGTTGTCTCCCCATTCCCGCCGTGTCAGCGGCAGTTCTGCCAGCAGCACTGCGTGCCTTCTGCAGTCCTCTGGCTCTCAGTCAACCTCGCTGCACGTTGTCAGGATGCAAACACAACCAGGGCAGCATCCCCCCACGGAGGCCTGAGACTCCCATCCGCAGGGTCCTTCCTTCAAGCGCTTACGTTTTTATATTTCCAACCTCCTCCCTTCCCTCTTCAAAGCCCAGAGTGCACTTACTACCTCTGTGATACCTCAGTGTCAACTTTTTGTTATTAAATTTTCTCTTGTCAAAATAAATAAGTCTCCTGACTGAACCTAGACTGATACAATGCTAACAATAATAAAACCTGTTCCACAGAATTGTTAATATGTATGTGTATTTAGAATACGTAATATGCTCTAAATCTCTAAACAATTCTACGTATTCTATACATAATTATGTTATTCTAGAGGCCCCATGCACGAAATTCAGGCAAGGGGCTCAGCCCTCACAGCCGCAGCGGCTTGCCTGGGCCCTTGCAGCCCCAGCTTCGTCCAGAAGGTCGTCAGAAAGGACATCTGGTCTAATTAGCATATTATGCTTTTATTATTATACATACCTCACGTATATAAATATATTTTGTATAATAGAATTGTATATGGCACATAGTATATGCTCAATTAATATTGGCCATTTTTCTTAGTAGTAATACTATTACATTAATAGTGCTGCCTTGAGAATTAGCGTTCTGATGTAGAAAACATTTGGCTAACTTTGGCTAATAGAGTACATCTTAACTGCAAACCTCACGGCAACAACAAATCGAGAACTACATATAAAGGAGGTAGGTAAGTCTATGTAAATGTTCTGAAATGAGAAATATCAAAGTCATTTTTATTAGCTGAAAAAGGCTATGTAATCATCCTCTTTAGATCAGATGGAATAGGGAAGTCCAGAATCTCTGAGAAGCTTTCAAACAAAGAGAAACTGCTATGCATTGACCTCTGGCTACACACCCATTCGTTTCCAATGTCATCCCATCCACACGTCTCATCAATCTAGTGAGTTAGGTACGATTATTCCCACTGTATAAATGGAACAATAAAGACTCAGAGATCAGCTCTAGCTGGTTTTGCTCAGTGGATAGAGCATCAGCCTGCAGACTGAAGGGTCCCGGGTTCGATTCCAGTCAAGGACACATGCCCCCTACAATCCCCAGTAGGGGGCATGCAGGAGACAGAATGATGAGAATGATGATGTTTCTATTTCTCTCTCCCTCTCCCTTCCTCTCTGAAATCAATAAAAATATATATTTTTTTTAAAAGAATAAAACTTAATCAGTCACCTAGCAAGACCATGCTAGGTCCAGGCCTAGAACCTGACACTGAGAAGCAGACCAGTGCTCTCCCCCCTAAACCACACTTTGTCACAGATTTACGTTCTATACTGCCCACTTGAAAGAGTGACCCGATGTCAGTCATGAAATCCATTGGCTTATGTGAATTGTACCACTTGTATTCTCCATATAATGAGGAGGAAAAACTTTAAAGGAAAAGAAGATACTGTGAGCCTGTCTTTGGGTGCAGCAAAGATGACAGTATCTAGGGAGATGACACTACCTCTTGGTGACGTAAGAACCCCAAGGGGTGTTGACAGGATTGAAGAAGAAAAGGCAGTAGACAGTGAGCCCGGTGCATGCTGCCTGGACTGAGAGACCTGAACTACAGCCAGGCTCTGCACCTGGCCCATCCATGTCAGGGTTTGGCTTTGTTTTCTGAGGATTGAAATGGGAGGGGAGGTATCTGCTGCTCTCTCAGGACCTGTGTGACCTATTGGCCAAGACACCAGCTGGGGTCTTTAGCATCAACTCAACAGTCGTTAGGTACCCATTCTGTTGAAGGCACAGCACTGGCTTAAAAGAATGTATAACCCTGTAAAGCAGATAAGGAAAGAGCTCAAGTAAGGGTAAACCACTGATTCAAGAGAGGTCCAAGCAAAGTGAAATGAGAGACACTGATTTAATCGGGAAAGACAGACCCTGAAGGGTTCATGGAAACATTTGTACTTAAAGAGTGGGCTTAGAGATAAGGGTAGGAGTTGTACTGACTGAGAATAAAAAAGCCAGCGCATAGGAAATAGAGCAAAAAGCAATGAAAAAATGAATGGATATGAAAAGGCCTGGGATGCATTTGAGAAAAAGTCAGTAACCCACTTTGGATAAAGCATCCAATTCATAAAAGACTTATAAAAAGATTAGTTTGGAAAGCTATGTTGGGACTAACTCATAGTGGTCTCTGATATTGTTTCCTCAGAGAAGCTGACCCCTCGAGCTTTAGCACAATAATTCCTAGACCCCCGTGGTGAAAAATACACAGAATATTTGGTGTTGCCAAAGGAAAAAAAAGTTAGGCTGTGAAGTCAGATTACCTGGGTTTAAATTACAACTCTATCACTTAATCACTATATGGCTGTGAGAAAATTATTTAAATGATCTGTCCTTCATTTTCTTACCTCTGAAATGAGGGTGCTGTTAATTAGGGATTGTGGAGGACTCGGTTATATAAGACATGTAAAGAGCTGGAAATGATACCTGAAACATGTCTTTAGATTTGGTCTCTACTCTAGAAAACACATGCATGGACACAAGTGTATGAACAGACACAGGTGTGTGCACGCACACACACACACACACACACACACACATAGTCTCATGTTCCTTTCTATTATGAGCCAGAGGCTAGGAAGATCATTTTTTCCTGGGTGTGTTTCCTAACACTTTTCTAGGCCCTCTGTGACTCCAATGTAGGGGGATGCATAAAAAATGACCTAAATGACTTGATTGCAGAGTTCAGAAAATACATATTTTATTATTGCTGTTGCATAGAAAAAAAGATAGTTTGCTCTGTTTTCCCAAATGCTCTGACTTTCGCCAGCACTAATTAATTTCCTTCCAAGGTGGCCACCTGTGCAGTTTATCTTATTTCAATTTTGGCTACCAAGAGCTGAGTCATCACAAAAATTAAAACCTTGTCTTAAATTTTTTTTATTATGCAATTTAACAGCGAGCAGGAAAAGGTGGTTCAGGATAGAACCAAATAGGAAGAGTTATGGAGATCTGGAAGAACATTTGAGGGGAATTATATGGTTTAAAGGAAGGCTGGGGGTTGACATAGTAAACATTCCAAGTCTTTTTTTCTTTTTATGAGAGAAGAGACATAGCATTTATTGAGTTTCTAATACATTTTCTGTACGGTGCTCTGGGCTTTATGTATACACTTTCATGTTATCATCATAAGAACCATATTTAATAGACAAGGGAACTGAGGTTTGGAGAAGTGGCATTGTTTACCTGAGACTAATTACTTAGAAGATGGCAAAGATAGAATGCAGTTGATTAAACAGGTTATTATCGGAGAAAACATATTTGATGAAAAACTTACATTACTTCATAATATTGGTTGCTCCTTGGTATTTATTATGATAGCACTTGACATTTATTAAACCAAACACAACAGAAATGTCTTTTATCATGACATTTAAATTAGCCACACATATATCATGAGGTAATATGAAGTCTGGAAAATAGTTTTAAATATTAATTATTTCATGATATAAAACTGCATATGTGGGACAAGAATCCAAAGCCCTGAAATAACATGGGGGGGGGGGGCGGTTGAAGGAGGTTTGTTCTGTTCTTAAGGTCATTCCTAACATGATACTGAAAGAATTGTTTAAATTGAAATTTCAAAATCACTGTGGTTTGGCTCCCTCTCCTGAATCCTTTCAATTCTGTACTCACTCGCCAAATATATCATGTCAAACAAGAGTAGTAAAAATCTATTTTCCATGTTTGCATGGAATTTCATGTCTTCTCTTCTACCACCACATTCCCCAATGCCTGAGCCACAGAACAGAGGAAGTGCCTTCAGTCCGTAAATGGCACGAGACAATGAAGCCACACATAGACATATGGCTTAAGCGCGCGTGTAGGCCCCTAGTTGTAAAGTTTTAGAACTGGAAGTGATCTTAAAGAGTATCGAGTCAAGGAGCCTGAACTCAACCCAGAGCAACTTCATGGTTTGGGGCCTTTTCCATGATCTTTGCTCTTTGTCTTCCTCCGCCTCCTAGTTCGCACCTTCAGAAAACAGCCCAGCTCTGTCCCATCGAAAGGAAGGCCTGAGGCACACACATAATTACAAAGCTGAACTTGAATCCCTGCGGAAATGTGGCTGCTTCTCGTAGCTAAAGAGAATTAATGAGTTCACTGACGGGTCCAGCCACGGGCAAGAGAGAGGGGATCCTGTTGCTGGCCAAATGGTCTTGGAGAATTTATTACTATTTATTTGGAAGCTGGTACTTGGGAAGAAGGAGGAGAGGATGTATCCACCAGGTTTGCTCTCTGCTATAAGGTCCATCTGGCATCTCAGGTATGCATGCCAAATTACGTGATTGAAATAACACATACAAAGGGCTGTTCCTTTTATAATTTGAAAATCTGTCTGATTTTCACACTCTCGCAAATCAATGTCTAGAGAAGAATTGTATAAACTAAAAAATATGTTCTCTGTTGCTGCTTCAAGTTCTGATTAAATTAGTCCTAAATCTCATTTGCAAGATTTGAAACTTTCCCAGATAGGATTCCACAGACAATAAGAGCTGAGTCTCCTCTAAAAGGTAGCCATTAACAGCTTTCCATTTGCAGACCAATTAGTCCCTCCCTCTGCTGTTAATCCCATAATCTATCTTTTGCTTTTATGATTCCTCAGTCTCAAAACCATCTCCCATAAACCCAGCTTTACTCCTTTCTCTGGATTACTTTCTATTGTTCCACATGTCACAGGGTATGATCATTGCTGCTTCTCAGGGACTGGGAGTTCTTTAAGAAGAGGGTCTGCTTCTTGTTCATCTCTCTGTCCTGAGTGCTCGCACAGTGCCTGGCACACAGAAGGTCCTCTACCTTTTGTTGCATTGAAATGAATCTTGGACACAGTTTGCCTCCCTGATCAGAAAGAACATAATAGCATGTGAATGAACAATGGTTGTGGCCATCAGTCAGAATTAAGAATTAATCTTAGGAACCACGTAAGAAAGAAAGAGCAACGGCGCTAATGTCAAGGAATTGTCAACTTGGTTTAGCTGAATTCCACTTATACATGCTAAAACTGGCAAAAACCCCCCACAAAAACCAACAACAAACCTTCATTACAATCTTTGTACATTAACGCAGGGCACCAGGCTATTCATTGAAGATAGAGTTTACATATGTACATTTGCAAAGGTAAAAA
Source organism: Myotis daubentonii (assembly GCF_963259705.1). Taxonomy (NCBI): domain Eukaryota; kingdom Metazoa; phylum Chordata; class Mammalia; order Chiroptera; family Vespertilionidae; genus Myotis; species Myotis daubentonii. The sequence goes on along the minus strand of NC_081856.1, from coordinate 31,239,851 downwards.
TATTCCTAGAATATCTTGCTTATGCAAAACTACAGAATCAAGGCTGTAAAATCTGAAGTGATCTTAAAGAGCACCAAGTGCAACGTCTTCATTTATAGTCTGGAAAGGTAAAGTCCAGAAAGAGCGAATAAGCTTGAAGGATACAAAGCCAGTTAATGAGCTGTAGGACATCACACGCCCTCTAATGTGCAGCTGAGTGGCCTTCTGCGGCCCCTCAACTAGTACCAGCATCCCTAGAGGAAACGAGACCATGGAAGGGCAGAACTGTGTTTCTGAGGTTAAGGCCCACAGTAGAAACTGCTGGACACTGTCAAGGTTGGGGCTGGTCTACTGTCCACTCACCCCAGTGGTCATGGTATGACTGTGAGTCAGAGTGGGTAGACATGATGACCCAAATCTGAGCACATTGATTAGTCCAAAACCACAGAACCCATTCAGAACCAATTAAATTTGGGACAGACAGCCTCTCTTTTCTCAGTAACACCAGCAACAGTGATGCACATCTGCTTGGGGGCTGCCTACAGCTAATGTTTTCATCACACAGAGAGAACCTCTCTGTAGCAGGAGAGAAGGAAGCGAAGAGGTTTGGAGGGAAACAAAAAGAGAAGCACTGGGAGATGCTGACACTGTATCTGATAACACAGTTTGGGCACCTAAATCTCACCATGCTGGAAGTCCATGTGACCTTGAACTTCCCAGCCACATGAGCCAATACTTTCTTTTTTAGCTTAAATGGGTCTGTGATAGGTTTCCAACAGATAGGGTCCTAATACAAATGCTAAGGGGTCTGTTTCATAACAATACGTGTGAATATCTGAACCCAACATAGAATTACAAATGTCTTCATGTCAAAACCATGAATTTTACATCGGAAAGACTCACATCAGAGACAAGTAGAACCCGTAGTCAGAGACTTGTATAAAGCATTTGAAAGAAGAAAATTTCTAATGATACATTTTATAAATGTTTAAATGTACATTCATTTGTACATCCTTTCATATACAAGGCCGTATTTCTGAGAACAGGTCTAAAGATGGGCTGTTCTTGCATAAACGACACCCAAGATGCATCTCCTATGAATTCCAGTCGCCATTTCTTTAAAAATAAAGCAAAAACTGAAAAGCAATTATGAACCAACCTAAATACAAAATTCTTCTGAATGTTCTAAGTTTTTCTTCTCTGCCCCAATTTTTAAATGTTGACTTGCACCTACTTGATTTGCCAGCATTTTTAGTGACACATTTATTTAGTCTTTTCAATGTTTTTTCTTTTTCTTTTCTTTTCTTTTTTTTTTTTAGATCTGGATCCTGTTTCTATGGGATTTTTTGTTTCATTGCTTTTTCTTTTAGAGAAAGAGAAACATAGATGTGAGGGAGAAACATTGATCAGCTGTTTCCTGCACACTCCCTACTGGGGATCAAGCCCACAACCCAGTCATGCACTCTGACTGGTAATCAAATCTGGGACCTTTTGGTGCACGGGACGATGTTCAACGAACTGAGCCACACTGGCCAGGGCTCAGCTTAGTTTTTAAACACATAATATGTTTCTTTGCACACTCACATTTTGTCAGTTATATAAGAACTAGAGGCCCCGTGCATGGATTCGTGCAGCTGGAGGGGTCCCTTGGCCTTGTCTGTGCCCTCTCAGAATCCAGGACCCCTTGGGGGATGTTGGAGAGCCGGTTTCAGCCTGATCCCTGCAGGCCAGGAAGAGATTAACCAAAGATCTTATAGGCATACTAGAGGCTTGGTGCACAGATTTGTGCACCGGTGGGGTCCCTTGGCTTGACCTGTGGGAATCTGACCAAAACCTCCTTCCCTCTGAGATTCATCAGCCTGTTCCATGTTTCCATGCCTGTGCATTGAGCGTCTTCCCCCTGATGGTCAGGGCGCTTCATAGCTACTGGTTGAATGGTCAAACAGCTGCTTAGGCTTATATATATATTGCATAATTTCAATAACAAGTAATGTTCGCATAGTTAGGCTTGGGTACAAACAAAGCTACCTCTTTGGAAGCATAGACCTCAACCTGTTAGGGTGGAAGTTCACGGTCACACTAGAGAGTGGTCTATGGTTTAGGAGACATGGAATCCCAAGGGCAGCTGACATCTATGCTTTACAAAGGACAAGGAGAGTGCTGGTTAAGCAGAGGCTGGGTAAGACAGCTTCCCATGCATATCCTTTTATTCCTCTCTTTTAGCACAGTACCAGGCACATACCAGGTGCTCACTAATGTATATTTAATGAATAAAATAATCAATTCTAAAAATATTTTTAGAGCTCTTCTTCTGAGCAAAGCTCTGTCCTAATCGTGGAGAGGGAAACGAAACAGTATAAATTGACTTTCCTGCTTTCACTGAGCTTATACGTAGCAAGGAACAGAGAGCAGAAATTACAACGCTCAGACAAGTCAGGTGTTTATTCTGGTACATAGTTTGGAGCCCCAGAGTTCAGCAGTCCTGGACTAGCATGGCAAATCTATGAAATAGTCAGAAGCCAAACTTTCCTTTATCTTTCACTTTAGTGTCCTAATGCGGGCTTTCCACTTTCAACACTGCCTCATGAATCATATGGGCTGCTAGAGCTCCAACCATCAGAACCAAACCCCAGGCTGCAGGGAGAAGAAAGGTGAATTAAATCTGCACATTTGCAATGAGTTAATGCCTTTTCAAAATTTTACCTTCATGCAACTTCTTGTTTTCATGTCATTGGCACAATTTAGTTTCACAGCCACCCACACTTAGCTAGAAAAATATCTGGAGAACGTCTTCTTTTAACCAGAATCATTGCCCCAAAAATAAAACTTGGATTCTGTTACGAATGAAAAGGAGCAAATAGATATTGAGGGGCCACCAGCCCCTTGCTTACACTGCACGATACTAGCTGAATTTTGTGAAATTCTAAATTCCTCATGAGGAGACCACACTTACAGACAGGGTGTCATCTTAAAAATAATTCAATGCTAAGGTAGAGCGAAGAAAATTTAATAGGGAAGAACACTGACCCTTAACTTGAAGCAAAGAATTGAAAGGGCAGAGAATAATGAAAGATTCCTGAGAACGTCATGATTACCTTATCTATTTCAGAAACATTTTGGTTGGCATAGAGCTTTTAGGGTTGTTTCAATTAAAAATTTAAGTTGAACCCTCGACGGTTTGGCTCAGTGGATAGAGTGTCAGCCCACGGACTGAAGGGTCCTAGGTTCAATTCCAGTCAAGGGCACCTATCTCAGTTGCAGGCTCCATCCCTTGGTCGGAGCTCCTGTGGAAGGCAACCAATTGATGTATCTCTCTCACATGGATGTTTCTCTCTGTCTCTCCCCCTCCCTTCCACACTCACTACAAATCAATAAAAAAATATCCTCGGTGAGGATTTTTTTTAAAAAAATTAAGCTGAGAAGCCACCTTCATTGGAAAGGCAGGCACGTGGTTTGGGATGAAGAGGGCTCATGTCATGACATGTTTCTCGAGTCTGATGGCATTGCCCAAGTGTGAATTTCTGGCTCTAGTCTCACCGCATGTGTGGCCCAGAGAACGGAATTCTGGAGCCCCTAGCAGCAACAAGCACCTGGCATCTGGCCGCCTCCCTCCCTCTGACAGCCCTTCTCATGTCAATATGCATTTTTTGATTCTTAACCTCACGACAAGCCATGTTTCTCAGATCACTATCACCCACTCTCTGCAGTGACATGCTCAACAAACAGCTCCTTTTGGATCCTGAAAAACTCGTGAAAATGAAACAACACCAGCTTTTCTCGCTGACATCATCCTGCTCCCAGTGAGAGATCTGAGGGGCCTGCGCATGTGAAATCTGGTGTTAAAAACCCTCTCGTTGGTGTTCCAACTGTCAGAAGTGCTGTGGAGGCCCTGGCTTGGGAGAAGATGTGGTCTTTCATTTCAACAATTCTGGTTTCTCCTCCTTCTGAGTCCTGCAGTGTTTTAAAAAAAGCATGATGATGTGCGAGTGAAAGACTTTTCATCTGCCCTTTGGAGCAACAATTCCCACCCTGTGGGGCACTCTCCTTCTGATGTATTCTGAGACACACCTTCCCTTTCACCTTCCCTGGCAGGCATTTATTGTCTCAGTTTCAATTAATTTTGTTTTGACAATCTCCTCACAATGCTTGCTGGCTGAGGACCCTCTGGGGTGTGGCCAAACGGGGGTGGGGGTGGGGTGTTGCAAATTACTATGCTCCTAGTTCAAAGAAAACGGAGCCGCTCCTTGATGAGAAAACCCAGAGAGGAAAGAGCAGAGGGTGGTATTTTAAAACAACAAATTCTCCAAAGAGACCCCAACTTGGTGATCAACTCTGCCTTCCTAACTGGGGAATTCAGAAGAGCCTGTTGTAGTTGATGGAGAATGATGTACAGCCTGGAAAACTCTAAGGAATTCCTGCTTATTTTTTTTCACTTTTAAGAAATACCTTATTGCCTTTTTCACAACAAAAATAAAATAAAGGAAGAAAGTTCCCTACATTTTTTATGAGGGTGGCGAAGGCGGGGGTATTTATAACTATAATCTTGAGCGTGAATGGTGCAGTTCAGTGGTTTTGGGACCATGTAGCCAAGCAGAATGTTAGGGGCTTTAAGGGAGAGGCCACCATCTTGGCTTGAAACAAGAATATAAAGATACTTTGACTGCACGATTAAAACCAACCTGCCATTATTAACCAGCTCTATAGTTATGGGCAAGTCAGCATTTGTCTGTCATGTGAGAAGACCAACTGATCACAAGGTCCCTTTGAATCCTAAGTTCGATGCTGCAATGCCTCTCATGGTTTCAGGTCGCTCTAGAGAGGAGAAAAGGAGCCAGATTTTGAATAACAAGAATGAGAATGATCTCGGACAAAAAGAGGCAGTCCCGCACTATCAAATACTCTTCTGATCAAAAGAGGGACGGCGGAACTTTAAGGACAGACCTGCTCTTCCTACTTTGCTTCATCTAGAGAAGAGATATGTATTCGTGTGTCCTGAATAAAACCTGGCTGGAGATAAGAACAGGAAGGAGATCGCCTGAGAGCTCACTCCACCAAATGCTCCATGCCTCTAGGCCCTGGTCAATATTTATGTCCAAGTCACTCTACAGCCAGGGACACAAGCCCAGGGAACTGTTCTGTGGAGACCAGTGACCTCCATCCATCACAAATAAAAGTACTGAAAGGTTAACTTTTTCCCCTCGGCTGGGACTATGCAGAGTGCAGGCACTTCTAGAACAGTTTCGTTCACTTCTTTATCCACCAATGTTCACTGAGCGTTTACTATATCACAGGCTCTCTGGGAGACCCTGGGGAAATGCAGATGCAGAAGAAATCGTGAAGCATCCACCCTTTACCGGTGAAGGCACACTCACTAGCGGGTCTCATGTTCAGTTCAGTGATGGGGATGCGTATGGTTTGCTCTAGCTCAGTGATGGCGAACCTTTTGAGCTCAGAGTGTCAGCATTTTGAAAAACCCTAACTTAACTCTGGTGCCGTGTCACAATTAGAAATGTTTTGATATTTGCAACCATAGTAAAACAAAGGCTTATATTTTTGATATTTATTTTATATATTTAAATGCCATTTAACAAAGAAAAATCAACCAAAAAAATGAGTTCGCGTGTCACCTCTGACACGCGTGTCATAGGTTCACCATCACTGCTCTAACTGCACAGAAGAAAGACCCATAATCCAGCTTCAGCAAGTCACAGAAGGCTTCCTGGCAGAGCTGGTACTTAGCAGGGTGAGATACGTAAAGTATGAGTGAAAGGAACTGAGAAAACTGGGGGCAGTTTTATCCTGGCGAGAGAAAAGCGGTTCAGGTGAGAAACCGCACAGACCGGAGTGAGGACAATGGAAGTGCTGTTACTCACGAAAACCCATCAGTGGTTCATTCTCTGCCTCACTCCCTGTGAGCCAGGGTGAGGCAGAGATGGATGTGGTGGGTGTGGGGGGTGTCCCCGAGGATTGCTTGGAACTGAGCAAAAAAGAAACCAGCTCATCCTTTCCCCTTATCTAAGGTGCGCAAATGGGGAGTCAGACACGTTTCTGAGCTGTCACACCTCATCTTTCCGAATCCTACTTCTGACAATCTTTGGCTTAAAATCCAATCATCTGGCCTTTCTGGTTTGATAGGGAACAAGGGTGGCCCCCTTAATCTGATTCTCTTCACAAGTGCCCCAGACCTCATCTGGATAGGTAAGAACAGTAAGTTAAAGCACCCATAATCTGCATATCTCGGGAATAGAAAATATGATACCACAAGCTTAAAACATTGGGAAGTAGAAAATATTTTTTAATTCAGTTTTGAAGAAAGTCAGGCATACATATTTAAAGAGATGAAAGGCAAGTGAAAAAGAGGCACAGGACCGAGTCCAAGTGGAATTGGTGTAAAGCGGCCCCACCACGAAAGCCCCATCGTGGATTTGAGAACAAGTTTAAAATCTGGTAGATCAGACTTCTAGCTACAAAATAACCGAAAGGAAGGGATTTGAATGCTAGCAGGACCCAGAGCAGCAGGCGTGGAAAGCGGATTTCTGCATGAGAATGGGCAACTGGAGAAGGGGTCATGCCTCCTGTGTACTTAGTGATGAAGGGAAGTAAGAGCGGGAAACACACTTCTGGTGTGTGTGCGCATGTGTGTGTGTGGTGTCAGAGGGAGGGATGAGGGAGGGAGGGGGAGGGAGGGAGGGAGAGAGAGGAGAGAGAGAGAGAGAGAGAGAGAGAGAGAGAGAGAGAGAGAGAGAGAATAGGAACTCTGTGATGGATATGTTTATTACCTTGTGGGTGGTGAAAGTATGCATATGGGTATATGCATATGTCTAAGTTCATCAAAATGTACATATTAAATATGTGCAACTTTTTGTATAAGTATACCTTGATAAAGCTTTAAAATTAAAGAATAAAGGAAACATCTTATTTGTCTTTACTTATTTGTCTTTAAATCCAGAGGCAAGCCTAGTTCCCACCCTGTCACGATGAGTAGGTTAGTATAAAATCATGATGTGATACACTCCTGCCTCAGACTCCCTGAATTCAGATTCTGCCACATACTGGCTGGGTGGTCTTGGGCAACTTACTTTTCTTGCCTCTTTTCATTGTCCTCAAATGGGAACAAAATACCACCTGCCCCAAAGATTGTTGTAAGACTTAAAAAGAGTCAATATTCATCAAGCCATTCAAACAGCACGTGGTGCATAAATGTCCAATAGTTTACATTGTACATAGTTGGTTACATATTGGCCTTCCTATCTCCTCCCACACTTCACGCCTTCGCTCTAGAGGTCAATGACTCAGCCTAGAACTGTTCTATGTGCGGTTTCCTGGAAGGAGCATGTATTTGGAGTCACACAGACCTGGGTGTGAATCTAAATTTTGTTACTAATTAGAAGTTACTTAAGGATTCTTAACCTTAGTGTCTATGTTCCCTTATCCATTCATCAGTTATTTATTTTCTCTACTAGGGTATAAGCTAATAAAGGCAGTAATCATGCCCACCTTGCACTTGGCTTTGTCCCCAGGGGCCAAGATAGTTCCCCGGGCCATGGTAGGCTAGTGATGACATTTTGATAAACACATGTATGAGCAAGTGAGCACCTAGTATTTGCCAGGCACTGGGTGTATCCATCTAGGATAGGACGAGGAATGAGGCATGCTCCTACCCTTGCCAGAGTCTGCAATAAGGAAATAAAGCATAATAATGACTTCTCATAAGGTTATTGTGGAAATCAAGGTGATCCTATAAGAAAAGCTGAGCAGAGTACCTGGCACAGGGTAAGAGGCTCATGGTTGGGATCCCAACAATGGCCCAATAAAAGGCTCATAGATTTCATATTTAAATAAAACACATTCCTAGCCTGCTGTCTGAAAAATATGTAAAAGGCACAAATGCATTATTTAATTTGTGCACCCAGGGTTAAGCAAAATGCTAACCCAAGTAACATTTGGTTAAGGCAAGAAATAAAATATCCTGGAGTTGTCTCATGTTGCACTCTGATGGAAACTGTAAAAGATGAATGAAAGAATGCATGAAGGTATGGATGAATGAATGAATGAATGAATGAATGAATGCCAAGCTGCAATGGCTGGACACAATAGCGAAGACAGATGTGATGCTGCAGTTTGAGCAGCGAAAGCTCAATCACTTTCACGACTTGCAAAGCCTGCACCTCAGCCAGAAACAGCTTTCCCTGGAGGGTTCGCAGGCTCTGAGAGCAGATATTCTCAGATGAAGTAAGATGATTCATGAGATGACTCAAAGGGAGACTGTCAGAAATAAAATCTCCCAGAAGAGAGAGAGAGAGAGAGAGAGAGAGAGAGAGAGAGAGAGAGAGAGAGAGAGAGAGAGAGACCAACAAAGAAAAAGAGATCAAAGTGATTCATCAAATTTATTTGCTATTGATCAGTCATTTGGTGCTAATTCAAGGTAATATATAGTTGAAAGAGAGGTAAAGTGATGTTGAAAAGAGTTTACAAAGATGGTTAGCTGAGCAAACTGAAAGGGAGTTGTCTCGAGGTGATCCAGGGGAAGAAAGCTTGGCCTCAGCAATCCCCAAGGTTCTGTGTTTGGGACCTTCTAGAAACCTCTTCTTGGCAAAATTGCTGCACAAATTGAAGAGTTCTGAGCTGTCTCCTTTTGAACCAATAGATAATTTGACAGCATCACAATTTTCTCCTGAATGAGTAAGATGGCCTCTCTTATCCTAATAAAATTTTATCTGGTGGAAGGGATCACAGAATCATAGAGTTTCAGGGTTGGGAGGGTCCCACCAGTCACATCATCTTCATTCTGTACTGAGCATCGAGAGGAGTGAGGAATTTTATGAGTTTCTGAATCTGTGAGGCAACACTTCGGACAAAGAAGTCGTTTACAAGCCAGGCGATTAATTGATTAAATTAAATATTAAGGGCATTATAATGAGCAAGCCATGGGCTGACTTTAGTGGTTGTCTCCCAGAGTTATTGGCACTTTCCCTGCTGCTGTTTTTCCAATTTCAAGAAGAAGCACTTACTAAGAGTGGGTCCAAGATCCTGTCTGTATTTCCAAGGCAAGCATTTTCGCAAAACATGTTAGCAATTTTAAAACTTTGATTTTAGCATTGAACACTGAGCTCTCTTCCCATCCATACAAAGCCCAGAGAACAAACAGAACTGGTCCAGGCATGGAGGGTGAAGGCTTTTCTGTGTGCTTCTGGCTCCTGTTAAGACAGTAATTTCTCTAACAATTTAGAGCTTCAGAAATCTCACTTTGCAATAAGCTGCTGCTAAATTCAGGTGAGGTCAAGGGTAATGTGCAGAGGGCATGCATTCATTCAATCAGGATTGAATAACGCTCATGGGTTAGTCCCTCTAACAAAGACATGAATAACAGTGTCATCAGTAGTATAGAAATATGAACAATGGTGTCACAGTATAGAGGGTGACTAAGGCCATTTATGGGGGAAGCAGAGCAAAACAATTTTGAACAGTTTTGAAGAATGAAAGGAAGGTTTCCTGGTGGAGAAATAGAGAGAAGTACTCCTAGCAGATTGCCATTGTTATCAATAACAGCACACATTTATCGAGTGCTTTCTATGGCCACCTGCTGGGCTAAGGGTTTTCTGTGCATTTGTTCAGTTCACACAACCTCATGAAGGAGATACTATTTTTACTCTGTTCTTTTAATAGACGATGGAACTGAAAATTGAAGAGGTTAAGTCCCATATTCAAGTTTGTATAGCTAATGAGTGGCAGTCTGGATTGAAACCCTTAACCTTTTGACCCTGAATGAAATAGTCCCCCCAAATGATAACTATAGCATTCCCCTTTTTCCAAATTAGCATTTACTCAACAATCCAATGGTCATTTAATTTCCTAAGCTTATCATTAATGGGACAAGGGTCTCCTTGAATGTGCCTCTCCCGATTCCAGTCACTACATGGTTACGACACATTTAAAAGGTGTATCTATTTATCAGGACAAACTGCATGTCTGTTCTATGAAACCGAGCACCAGGGCTGGACTGAGATTTCAGCTAGATTATGAGGCTTGGGGTGACTCCTCATTGAAGACTTTTGTAGGGGATTTCATGAGCCATAGAGGCAGGTTCTAAAGCAAGTCAAAGCAAGAATTAAAGAGAAAAACCAATAAAGAAAGCTAAAATGACTGGTAATTTCCAGCAAGAAATGTCAAAGGAGGTGGTTTTTAAAAGTAAGACACTGAAGAACCTGAACCTCTCAGCAGGCAATTCAGTTTTGTATCTTCTTTGGCCAAGGACAGTGAGGTCATCTGCTAATGGACAACACCATTGCAACTCTTTCTCAGAGGAAGGAACAGATCAGAGTTGCTATGCATTTCTGAAAGGCTGCAGTCTGTTATTAAGTTTCTGAACTTTTGTCTGTACTGTTGGTAATATTACCATTGGTCTAATTGCTTAATATCTTGTCATATTTAGATAGAAGTGCGGGTAGTAGAGGGTGACGTCTGTTCTGCGTTTTGTGCAGTGTGCTGGGGATCCTGGCCCTGGCCCACTGATGCTAGCATGTCTCATGGTCTCTAAGTGATTTGGTTATTTTTGGAAGGCCATACACAGACATCAGGCAAACAAACAAATTGTTTATTTAAGAGCTTTCATTCATTTTGCCAGCACATATTTCTGGAGTGTCTGTCTCCTGTGTGCTTGGCACAGTTTAAGAACAAAAGACACCATGGTCAACAGAATAGACCAAGAGCCTGTTCTCGGGAATTTGTATTCTAGTGATGGAGTCAAACAATAAGCTTATAAACAAACTAGAGGTCTGGTGCATGAGATTTGTGCACTCAGTGGGGGGGGGAGGTCCCTTAGCCAGGTCTGAGCCCTCTCAGAGGCCAGGAGCGTCGGGGGATGTCCGACTGACAGCTTAGGCCCGCTCCCAGCCATCAGTAAGACATACTTAGTGCTGCCGCAGAGGCAGGAGAGGCTCCCGCCACCGCTGCTGTGCTCACCAGCTGTGAGCCTGGCTTCTGGGCTTCTGACTGCGAGGCACTCCACCTCTGGGAGTGCACTGACCACTGGGGGCAGCTCCTGTGTTGAGCATCTGCCCCCTGGTGGTCAGTGCACATCATAGTGACCGGTCGTTCTGCCGTTTGGTCAATTTGCATACTAGCCTTTTATTATATAGGATACGACATAGCCGACGCCTGTGCTGGTGCTCTGAAGAACAAGATCAGGGCAATGGTGTGGAGGGGAATAGAGAAATGAGGTGAAATGACATAGTCAGGACAGCCTCTCTGGGGAGATGGTGCTTGAGCTAATCCTTGCGGGACAAGAAGGAGTTCACTGTGCAAAAGGACACAAGAAGAGAGTTGCTGGCAGAATTAATCACTAAAGCAGACTCTGGAGTGGTAGCAACCTCAGGGTAAAGAACACATCCTTATGCTTGCTTAGGGAAGGCCACAAAGACCATAAAGCTCCTCAGCGAATTTGCCACATTCGATAAGTGCTGATCAGGCTTCGAATTTCTAGAAAGCACTGCAACTGGATCAGCAGCTTCCTGGGCAACTACATTCATGGAAGCTAAAGGTGAAGCATGCACAGATGGCTGCTGGGCTAAGCTCTGCCCTCCTACTTGAATATCAAAATGCGTGTTGTCTAATTTGCCCAGAAAAAGTAACGTGGTGTCTGGATTCAGAGGGGCTAGCTTTTAATTTCAACTCTCTCCCAGGTACTAGATATAGAGTCCTTCCTCCCCCTCTCCCCCTTCTTCCTATGCAGTCCAGACATCTCTGTGCATTGTCTTACATTCTTTTTGTCTCTTTTCTGATTCAAACTATAGTTACAGCAAATAGTTCTTATGGTCTTTGGCAACTTCTCACCTTAAGCACAGACCTCCCATTTTTCATGTGCTGGCCCAGGCCTTGTCTGACACAGTGTCATGGGGAATTGAAGGAAGCATGCTCTGCACTCATGCAGAGTCTGGAAGGGAAGGAAAAATCAATGTTCCCAGGGCATCCCTCAACCAGTAAATGAAGGAAACTCAGAATTTTAAACCTCTAGGTTCTCCTAAACACACTATGCTGACAGAAAGAACTTCCCATTATTAGAGGAGAGCAACTTCCCATTGCCTAAACACCTTGAAAGGCCTTACCTGAGAAAGATGCCTTGCCAGGTGTTGCTCTTTCTCCTCAAGGTCCACTACCACTCAGCTCTTTTTGCCAAGACCAATAACTTGTGTCTTAGCACAACCTGAACAAGGATTCAGGATTTACTGTCCTGGCACAGAGACCTAGAACCAGTACTAAGGTTGGATTCCTTGAAGGTTGTACACATGCACAGTGCTGGAGCACCATAAACGAGGTGGCAATTCAAGGACTACCTAGACAGGAAACTGAAGGAGCCAAGAGGCTAAGGGAGGTGATAATGTTAGAGTAGACATATTATGTGTGACCAGAAAGCCCCACTATCTGAGTTTCACCGGAAGGACCCATGGATATGTCATTGCCAAGGCTACAATGGAGGTTCTACCAAAGAGCAGATTTTAGAAGCTCAGCAGAGACTGGCGTTGGTTGGTATGATGGTAGAACATGCTATCCTGGCCCTGGGCTGCTTTGTATCAGTGGGTTATGAAATGATCTCAGGAGAGCAAAGGCCAAGTTGCAGCACTTAACCTTTATAGGCAAAGTAGATGTGATTATCATAATGGGAAAGGCTGGGATAGCAATAAAGTGCCTTGACCTGAGGGTTCTATGGTAAGGGCTCATAAGTTAGAATGTTTCAGGGAATAAGATAGATGGATATCCCACAAAGATATTATTCATTTTAAATTAATGTAACCCTACTGCCCCCAACACAAAGAAAATGAAGAGCTGGCTGATGTTAGCCAACACAATGAAAAACTGTAGCCCTTCACCCAAGTTCCAGACCGAAATTAGTTCACAGGCCCAGAGGTTATTAATTGAAGGGAAGGCTTGTTTTCCTTTGAGGTAGGACCCTATAATGCCATCATATGTATATACAATAAACATTCTCCAAAATGGATTTACTAGATTTATTGTGCAAAAAGAAAATGGAATACCTAGACCTTCTGAGAACAGTTGAATACAGGGTCTAAGCAGAATGGATACTCAGGACCCAAAAAACCATCCAAGAGCTCCAGTTGGGGGCTAATGGAGCCAGGTGGTAAAGGAAGTTCTGACCTATTCAATGAACTCTATAATATCCAATGTATTCCATTCTGGGTTCCTTGAGTCTACAGAGCCATTTTCAATTCCCAAGTCTATAACTGGAGTAGATTTACTGAACAGTTGGCACACTAATTATTCCCTGACCTGTGGAGTATGAGTAAAAAAAATGTAGGAAACTCCTGAGATCACCTCCACCCCCTTTCCAAGAAACTTAAGCATACATAATACTGAATTGCAGGAGGAAATTTGGAGGTTAGCCCTATCACCAGACTTAAAGGATACAGGGAGAGGGGGCCCTACATATCCCTATTAAATTCACCTGTACTAGTATAGACCCTGAAACAGTAAAGCCTGAGTCATGTGGAAGCCAGTGGACTCATAAACTTCACTAACTGGTATTATGGTCACCCCAGCTCACTTGCTAAGCTGGACGCTTCTCTATTTCTTAATGAAATAGAGAAACACAGATTTTGGCACTGGGAATGAGGCTACTGATCTTGTGAATGTGTTCTCTAATTCCATCAGGAAGGAGGATCAAAGGCAGTCTCCTTTTATGTGGGAAGGACATTCTACATTCACTTTCTTTTCCTGCGGCTATATTACATCTTCCGCTCCCTGTCACACCATAGCCAGCAGGAACCCTGATCATACTGACAGTGCTCAGGAATCACACTAATCCCCAATATTGATGGTATCATGCAAATAAGACTTGGTGAACAGAATGCAGTAAGTCCTCTGGATCCCTAGCAAAAAAAAAAAAAGAAAGAAAGAAAAGATACATGCCAAAGGGTTGGAGGTACATTGCATGAAACATTTAGCTGCTTCCCATATTGGCAATGTTTTGAGGGGCCTGATGGTCTAAGGCAGTGGTTGGCAAACTCATTAGTCAACAGATCCAAATATCAACAGTACAACGATTAAAATTTCTTCTGAGAGCCAAATTTTTTAAACTTAAACTATATAGGTAGGTACATTGTCATTAACTTAATTAAGGTACTCCTAAGGCTTAGGAAGAGCCACACTCAAGGGGCCCAAGAGCCACGTGTGGCTTGCGAGCCGCAGTTTGCCGACCACGGGTCTAAGGCAGTGGTTGTCAACCTTCCTAATGCCGCGACCCTTTAATACAGTTCCTCATGTTGTGGTGACCCCCAACCATAAAATTATTTTCGTTGCTACTTCATAACTGTAATTTTGCTACTGTTATGAATCATAATGTAAATATCTGATATGCAGGATGTATTTTCATTGTTACAAATTGAACATAATTAAAGCATAGTGATTAATCACAAA